>NC_071258.1:12297500-12425000 GCF_023375685.1 Ictalurus furcatus
ATGGGGCACAAGGTGGGGTACAACCTCACAATCACACACACACCCACACACCCATTTACACGCTACGGACACTTTGGACACGCCAATCAGCATGTCTTTGGACTGGGGGAGGAAACCCCCACAGCACGGTGAGAACATGCAAACTCCACACACACAGGGCAGCAGTGGGAATCGCGAATGTGCTAATCACTAAGCCACCGTGCGCTACATACATATATAGTATATATATATATATATATACACACACACACATATATATACATACATACATATATATATATGTGTGTGTGTAATATATATATATATATATATATATATATATATATATATATATATACATACACACACACACACACACACACATATATATATATATATATATATATATATATATATATATGTGTGTGTGTGTGTGTGTGTGTGTGTGTAATATATATATATATATATATATATATATATATATATATATTACACACACACACACACACACATATATATATATATATATATATATATATATATATATATATATATATATATATATATATATTACACACACACATATATATATGTGTGTATATATATATGTGTATATACCAGCTGAAATACGTCAAACCTCATCAAACCCCAACTTCAGGCACAAAGAAGTTCTATGTTAAATCATCTGTAACCACGGATAATATGGTGATACTTGAATTAATGGTTATGGGAACCCCCATCCCTCCCTCCCTCCTTTTTTCTTTTTGTTTTCTTCCTATTTATATTCATGTTCTTATAATGTCTTTTGGTTTGAATGTTTATATGTGTGTTACTGTAACGTGTGGCACCTGCGCAAACCAAATTTCCTAAGGGATAAATCAACTGAACTGAGCTGAACTGAAAGAAGTCTGACTACACTGTGACTGGCAGGAGCCACAGCCTGTCAGCATCAGGAAAGATAGTGACACAGATAGTTTCTGATATTACACTATTAGAAGAAGAAGATAGGCTGTTCCAACCTAACATCTTCTCTTGACAGCATATGCCCCCTAACCTCCAGACCTGCTCGCACATCACCCTCTAGTCCTTGGCTCTCAGAAGCTCAACCGGGCCAAACTAAGAGCATCTGAAAGGAAATGGCGCAAATCAAACAACCCAATTGACCTAACCAATTACCAGACACTTCTCTCCTCTTTTTCCAATAGCATCTCCATTGCTAAGCCACATTCTACCAAGAGAAGATTGGTAGTTCTCCCAACACCTGCATTCTTTTCAAAACCTTCTCCTCTCTACTCTGTCCCCCTTCTCCCCCTTCCCCTACCTCTCTCACTGCAGATGACTTTGCCACTTTCTTTTCCAACAAAGTTACATCAATCAGGAACCAGTTCTCAACCCCAGACATGCATAGACCGACTCCTCCTCCGTGTAACTCCCAACTGACTTCCTTCTCTCCCTTCTCAGAGACTGATGTCTCTAAACTCCGCCTCTCTAGCCGTCCCACAACCTGTCCTCTTGACCCTATCCCTTCTCACCTTCTTCAGTCCATCTCTCCCACACTATTACCTGCACTCACACACATCTTTAACACATCGCTCTCTACTGGCACATACCCTACCTCATTTAAGCAAGCCCGGGGTACCCCACTGCTTAAAAAAACCATCACTCATCCCTGCTATAGTTGACAACTACAGACCTGTTTCCCTCCTCCCTTTTCTTTCCAAAACTCTTGAAAGAGCCGTTTTTAATCAACTCTCCAATTTTCTCACACAGAACAACCTCCTGGACACCAAGCAGTCTGGCTTCAAGAGCAACCACTCCACGGAGACTGCTCTGCTTTCCGTCACTGAAGCCTTACAACTAGCAAGAGCAACCTCTAGATCATCTGTCCTCATCCTACTTGACCTCTCTGCTGCTTTCGACACTGTGAACCATCAGATCCTCCTGTCAACTCTCTCCAGCCTGGGCATCACTGGAACGGTTCTGCGCAGGGTGGAATCCTATCTCTCTGACAGATCCTTCAAGGTATCATGGAGGGGAGGTATTTCTGAAACTCAGCAACTCACAACTGGCGTTCCACAGGGGTCAGTTCTGGGTCCACTGCTCTTTTCTATCTACACTACGTCTCTAGGGCAGGTGATTGAGTCTCATGGCTTCTCATATCATTGCTATGCTGATGACACCCAGCTCCATTTGTCCTTCCAGCCTGACGATCCATCCGTCTCTGCATGCATCTCTGCTTGCCTGTCGGACATATCGGTCTGGATGAAGGAAAACCATCTTAAGCTTAACCTGGCAAAATCTGAGCTTCTTGTCATCCCAGCCTGTCCCTCAATCAACCACAACCTCACTGTACAGCTCGGCTCACTCACACTCATGCCAACCAGGACGGCCAGGAACCTTAGGGTGATTCTTGATGACGGCTTGACCTTTACAGACCATATCTCAGCAACTGCAAGGTCCTGTAGGTTCATCCTTTACAACATCAAGAAAATCCGACCCTACATCACCGAACAGGCTACACAGATACAAGTCCAGGCTCTTGTTATCTCTAAACTGGACTACTGCAACTCACTGCTTTCAGGCCTCCCAGCCAGCTCCATCAAACCCCTTCAGATGATTCAGAATGCTGCAGCGTGCCTCGTCTTCAACCAGCCCAAGAGAACCCATGTCACACCCGTCTTCATCTCCCTACACTGGCTTCCTGTAGCTGCCCGCATCAAGTTCAAGGCCTTGATGCTCACCTACAAGACCTTGTCAGGAACAGCACCCTCCTACCTCAACTCTCTCCTGAAGGCCTACGTTCCCTCTCGCAATCTGCGATCGATTAGCGACCGACGTTTAGCAGTTCCAACTCAGCGTGGCGCAAGGTCCCTTTCCAGAACCTTCACGCTAACTGTTCCTCAGTGGTGGAATGCACTTCCAATCTCAATCCGGACCTCAGAATCTCTCACCATCTTCAAAAAACAGCTAAAGACCCACCTCTTCCGTGAACACCTCACCAACTCATAATAATAATAATAATAATAAAAATATAAAAAAAATTGCACTTACACCTCTACTCTGTGCACTTTGCTTCTTCTGAAACTCAATTAATGGATCTTGTATGGTAGCACTACTTGTATTGTTCTCTTGCCTGATATATCGCTTTGCTTGTATTTTTCTCATTTGTAAGTCGCTTTGGATAAAAGCGTCTGCTAAGTGAATAAATGTAAATGTAACTGAGTTCCTAAACAGTTAAGACATTAATTTGTTCTCTAATTTATAATTTGTATTTAAGCTAGTGAATAATAGATTAATAGATAGTTAATAAGCTGATTTATCCTTGATGTAGAATTTGTATTGGAACCCAGTTGAGATCTGCATTCAACCCATATTACAAAATGTTCTTCCACAAGTAGACTGAACACACTAGCATTTTTGTACCAGAGAGGAAGCCATCTAGCAGTGCACTTAGAAAAGGGGTTTCAATTCACTGTATAACTGACATTTAACTGAATCCTTCAGACAGGAAGCCTGACCAATGAGCATAAAGCTAAAATTTCTGGTTTTACAGTTTGAATTCAGCCTAAATAATTATATTTATTATTTTACTCAGTAAAATAATAATTTATCCCTGACTCTAATTTACACAGGCCCTTCAAATAAAGTGAGACACTGACCTTTTTGAAAAATATATTTAAAACAAATAAATAAACAAACCAAAAAACAGACAACTTATTATGTATAGTTAAAAAATGTGTTTCATTCACACAACCACTGGCAAAAATTATGGACTCCCCACACTTAGAGGATGTTCACTGAGTTTTTTTTTACTTTGTAGCAAATAAACAAATCCCAGATATGAGACAAAAACAATTTTTTTGTGTAATAACTGAACATTCAGGCTTTGTGACACATAGCTGAACCTAATTAAATTATTTTAATTAATGCCAAATTTATTTTCAGACCAAGGAGAGAAAAAAATGATGGAATCACCCAATGTTGAGGAAAAATGTAATTAAAAACAAAAACAACAAAAAAAATCACACTTTGTTGCTCCTCCTCAGGTTTTTATGATGGCCTGAATTCTTTGAGGCGTGGACTTCACTGAAGAAAAACAATATTCTCCATCACGCTGGTTCTAACTTTCTCGAATAGCGGTTGACAGATCAGCTTTACAGGATGGAGCCTGCAAAGCTGATTGTTTTCTTCAGGCAGTCATCTTTATACGTTTCATTAGAACGGCACCAGACAAAAGTTCCAGTTCCTTGGTCAATGCAGATTTGTGATTCATCACTGAATATCACTTTCATCCAATCATCCACACTCCATGATTGCTTCTCTTTAGTCCACTGTAACCTTATTTTCTTTTGTTTAGGTGTTAGTTCTGGTTTTCTTTTGGCTTTTCTACACGTAAATCCCATTTCATTCATCTGATTTCTTACAGTCACAAACATTCACTCCTGTTTCCAGACATTTGTTTTTCTTTTGTTTAGTTGTGCATTTTCCATTTTCAAGGCATAGGGCTTTGAGTTTTCTATCTTGATGCTTTGCCTGTCTACCCGTATGTTTTCCTTTTATAACCTTCTCATTCTGTTTATACCCACAACAAATTTTAGACACAGCTGACTGGGAAAATCCAACATCTTTCGCCACACTCCGTGAAGGAGTTTTATAATCCTTTCTGTTGTTTCAGTTGACATCTCTCTTGTTGGGGCCATGTTTCCTTTCAATTAGCCAAATCCAACAGCTTGTTAAGGTCTGTAAGCACTGTCTTTTAACTGCAGACTAATGAGCATTTTTAGACTTGTGCTGGTATTACTGTAATTACACAATTACAAGGTGATTCCATAATTTTTTCCCTCAGTTGATCTGGAAAAAAATGTGCCATTAATTAAAATAATGTAACTGAGTTTGTTTGAGGTATGTTTTACGAAGCCAGAATGCTCAGCCATTAAACAAAAATTCTTTGGTGTCATTTCTGTGATTTGTTTATTTACCACAAAGTAAAAAATCTGGGTGAACATCCTCTAAGTGTGGTGATTCCATCATTTTTGCCAGGGGTTGTATTTAATGTTTGGTCAATATTTATGCAGGTTTTGAGCTATTACTTCAGTGTTTTTTTTTTCTTTCATAATGCTTCTTTAATATTCATGAATTCTTCTGTTGTTACAGACGAGGTTTAATAATAGGGTAGTGCTTTACAGTAAGGTTCCCTTAACTAATATTATATACTGCATTATTTAACTTGAACAAAGTACGAACTTAATTAATTGAACCATATTAATTGACGTGTTTATATGTTAACTGAAATTCACCTGGACTAATGTTTATTCAATCCATAGCTGAAAAGAAAGCCCACATATGTAAATGAGCAAAAATGTAATTACGGCATGTAACTTAATGCTGAAACTTTCACAACTCTGGCCTCCAGGTGTAAATACTGGAACATGTTTTTTAGCCTCAGTTCTGAATTTTGCCAGTGAACATCCACCAACATGTTCATTAAGATGTTCATATTGTTTATTGTGGACTTCATTTTATTCATTGATATTATGGAGATTGGTTTATGCACATGGTGATTACTTTATTCCTTCAATTTATTATAAAAAATACTGATTAATACAACACCCTGTCCAGGGTGTACCCTGCCTTGTGCCCGATGCTCCCTGGGATAGGCTCCAGGTTTCCCCGTGACCCTGAAGGAAGGATAAGCGGTATAGAAGATGGATGGATGGACTGATTAATACAAGCATTTTACAAACGTCCATGGTTTGTAATACATTAAAAATGTCAGTTAAGTGTAACCAGCATTCTCAACCATAGGCATGTACAGTCATAAACATGATTACATCAAGTTTTGAAATGACAACAGCAGGCTAAATGAATTTAGATTATGTTTTACTTCCTAATAGAGCGTAAAATGTTATTTCAGTTTTAATAAGAAGAAAAGCAAGAGTTTTAAAGAATTAAAACCTCATTCTCCTATAAATGCATTTAAGGTTTTTAAAGCACATATATTATGGTTTTGAAGCATGCCTAATTTTGTTTGAAAGGTTTCATACAGTAGATTTACATGCATCCAAGGTGCTCATAATTTAAATTGCAGCATTACCTTTTTCCCCCAGTGTCACAAATGACTCGTTAAATGATCCGTTCTGAAGGATTCATTCTAAACCCCTCCTTTCAGAGAGCATACTTTGCTCTGATTGGTCAGATGTCCTAGTCTATTGTTACTGGTCGACCGCTGTCAGCGTGTTTAAAAAAGGAAACGGCCACTACTATATCGAGTTTCAGCTCTGTCTGTCAGCGAGCAGCTGATGAAGACCAGAGGTGGGGCTTTTTGTTACAAACCTACATAGGTTAGTACAGGAAGTAAGTCTGGAATTACTAACGACTCGTTTCAGCTGTTCAAAACCGATCCTTCTTTTGGGAGTCAATAACTGCAGATGTTTCTACATTCACAAACAGCTCTATAACACACTACATGAAAGGTCATGTTTTAAAAAACCATAATAGGTGCACTTTAAAAGCTACTTGACTCTCTCCAAAATATAAAAAACTTTCTATTATCTTACACTGATTCAGACATTTGATACCCAGATGTATACTTCTTTAAATATACACTGTGAATGGTGTGTGCAGCATTACAGCAATTCTCATACTTTACTGTTAATTAATTAGACCGTTATTCTCAGTGTGCACAAGCCACATATTTGATGGCTCGTCTGTTCGTGCTACATAAGATGTTCTTTATTTAGCGTGAACTATATAAGACTCTAAAGTGTCTAAGTGAGAAAAGAGAAAGCAGAAGAGATTGGGAGCTTGGAGATGAGAACAGAAGCAACCCTCGAGGAGAGAGCAGCCGAGGCATTACACTGCAGAGCTGCAGTGTCGAATCTGTTCTGTGGTTTGTGAAAAGACACACAAGACGCACATATTCCCTTTATTCATGATTCATTTATTTGTTTATTTTCAACTGTACTAGTTTTATTGCAATCTGGTTAATTCACATTTAAAAAGCAGACATCATCCAGTTGAACTGAAAATCAATGATATTCATTTTTACAACAACCATAAGGCCCATGAACTGCAAAATTCCATCAAAACCATTATGTTTTTGTCAACTGATGTTTTTTGTCTTTTTTTTACTGTAATTAGAAAAAAAAGAAAATATATATAACAATAATAATAGAAAGGAGAAAAAAAAAGATTACGACTGGCAAGCATTCACAACACAGCACAAGTACCTATTTACTGCAAGAAATAAAAGGTACAAAAACCAAGAGGTGGAAAATAAAGAAATGCATTAAAGGAAAAAAAAATGGCACCAATGAAGTTGTATACAATAAGCAACAGAGGACATGGTAAGTGAAGCATTTCTAGAGACTAAAATCATAGACAGATGGAATTTCTTTTTTTCCATTTTCTCTTTTGTTCCAAAAAAAAAAAAATTTTAAAATGCACAAATGGGAAGCAGGGACGATAGAAAATACTGCACGTAGAATACCTTTTTCTCTTCTCCTTCATTTCCTCCCCCTTCTCCTTTTCTTTTTTTTAATAGCATATCCCATTAATATTCGTTCCCCACCGTTCGTAATAGCTGCGCCTGGTGGCGGAATCGTTAGAGTTTTACATGTGAGTAGCAAATGACACTTTGATTGGCTGTGATGTTGAAATGGGCGTCCCCCACCGGGCCTGGGTTGGGGTTCCGGGCTGAACCGGGAGTCCTGCGGGGCTCGGGCTCACTGCGCGTGCTGGCTCAGTGTGTGGTTCTGCACAGGAAGAGAAGAGAACCCATGAGGAGAGAAATAATAAGCTACGTGCCCACATCGCCGCCCCCTCCCTCCATCCATCTCTCTTTCTAGCCACCCGCCAGGCTTCTCTGTCCATCTTAGGGCCAGCACCCCCTCTTTGATAAGGGAGTACCTGCTCTCTAGCCACATGTGTGCCTTTCCTTCTTTTATTCTCTCTCTTTTCTGTTTTTTTTTTTTTTTTTTTTGCCTTTCGTATTATACAAAGCTAGTCATGCGTCGAGTATCTTTAAATACACACACATTCTTTATTCCTATTTCTCAGAATGGCAAAAGAACAACACGTTATATATTATATATATATCTCATATTATATTCATTTACTATTTGCTTTAAAGTTCCTCTCGTCCATGGCAACCACAAACAGCGTTGTTTATTCGGATCTCTCTTTTTTAAAATTCATATTTATGAATATTTTACAGCGTCGTCTCAATACCTTATGAGACCCACATTTTATGGGCCCTTGAGTGCAGGATATAAATTTATAATTACAACGAGACACCTCTGGTGGACCGTATATGTGCTACGATTAAAATATGCACAAAGGTAAAAATGGTACATGCCAAGGCTAATTAAAAAATGGCAAAGCGAACAAGGAAAAACACACAAAGCGAAAAACACTGTTCAAAATGGTGCAGAAGTTCATCATTGGATCATAAAGGGTTTAGCTCTAATAGGAGCAGGAAGTGTAGATATGCAGGGGCATGGTGGACAGTGTGCTTCTCTCCGGCTGCTTTTGCTGTGTGTTTCTGCTTGCACCACAATCCCAATTCCCAGCAAAGAATGGACATTCATCCACAATTCCCTCTCAAAGCTGCTTTACAAGATTAATCTCTCTGCGACAGAGATTTGCGTTTTTGCGCCTCGATATGAGGAAATATAAACCAGCAAAAAGCAAGTAGGAAAAAAAAAATGAAACCATGAAGGATTAAACATGATATTCTAGTTTATGGCTCTTATCTGAGGATACATACTTTTGTAAATGACTGCTGGCACAAGGGCCATGCGGTTTCAGGAGAGAGGGCCAAGCCACTGGGTCTTAAACCTCAGACTGATGAGCGTTTCAGTTCACTTTGTCTTTCTTTCTTTCCTTCTTTCTGATCTCCTGCCCCTCCCGCTTAGCGTAGAGCAGAGAAGAGAGGACAAGATGGAGGGAGGGGGGCCCTCTCCAGCGAGGAGCCGCATCTCTCTGGGAGCCACTGACCCCATTATGAGAGCAAACCACTTTTTAGCGTCGCGTCTCTTCGCCTGCATTACCGTCCCCTTGCAGCAGAGGTCAGCGTTGCTTCTAACTCTGCCTGCTTTCCCTCACAATGATGAGGGGCAGAGGGAGACAAAAACGAAGGACTGCAGCATCCTGCACGAAAATAATCCATCCTGTCGTCAAGTCCTGTCTTTCTAACCGGACTTTAGAACAGTAAGTGTAACTGAACTGCTGTAGGTTTATCACAGGGTTCTGCTACTCTAAATGATATGTGTGTGTGTGAGAGAGAGGTTTTGATTGTGGAGTGATGAGATGATGATGGAGGAGAAGAATACCACATAGTGGTTAAGTACATACTTATATACATCTACATACAATGCAATACAAAGTGTGTGTGGGAAACACTAGTTATTTGTTGCAGTAGAATATGTGGTTGTGGGAATCTTATGCACATAGGGTGACTGTGTGTGTGTGTGTGTTTCTCCCTCAGGTGCAGTGGGTTGTGTGGAGCTCTATTGATTTGCAGGAGGAGGGATTGAGAGGCAGTAAGGCTCCCTGGAGCCCAGGGTTACACCGCAACTGCAGTGGCCTGATGGAAACTGCACAGTACGAGTGGAGGGAGCTGAGCAAACAAACAACACACACACACACACTGACATGAATGAATATATATATGCCTCGGATATATACACTACACATACTTAACACTATGCACCAACACGCACACACACACACACACACACACACAATCATACACTTATGGTCATCTGAAACAGATACTACACAGACCTGTTTTTTTAGACAAGCAGACAGCACACATATCCATGTCAAACATCATGCCTGCCCGTGTCCATGATTTGTGGCTAATGCAGAGGTGATCGTGCCAGCAACACTTGTTTAAATTAGTTAATCAGTGTGTTGGAACACACACGTTTTCAGGCGGGTCGCAGTTTGCGCTCTTCATCCGAGTGCCTTGTCGGGGTGCAGGGGTATTGATTAAACCGCAGGCGATCGATCACTAGAATAGTGTGTGTCTCTGAATTTGATAATGACTCGCAGTATGACATCAGTGCTATGCAGCTGTAATTGATATATTCTCAGAGAGCCAGAGAGAGAGAGAGAGAGAGAGAGAGAGAGAGAGAGAGAGAGAGAGAGGAAGCGCGAGATTTAAACATTACAGAAAGTGGACTACACTACTATCGTAAAACAATTCAGATCCTACACAAATACTGCATATAAACACATTTCTGTCTAAACAAGACCATTCAATGCATCGTTCTTTCAATACAACAGTCTATACAACTTTTCACTTGGCATGGTATTACAGAAATATTCCATCAACTTCTATTTTGTCTTTAGCCATTACCACTGGTTTTGATACTGGTGCTGCGAAAACAACAGAAAACCTGCTTACTCAACAACTGCCCCATTAACTTTCTCTGCTTTTCTCTTGCCTGAGGTAATCACCCATATGCTCAGATATGGTACATAGATATTAAGCTTAAAAAAACAACAACAGAATATCTCTATAATCCTGAGATACGCCCTGCCTGTGTCTTCACAAGAATCTCCCCAGTCCTGCATGGCTGCACACATCCACACTACACCTGCACCGAGTCCTCAGCGTGGCCACTGCTGTGCTCCAGCAGGAGGGAGGCTCACCAGGTAGAACAGCCTGCCTTCCTCCAAACACCCCCCACCCTGCTCATCGCAAGAACTGGGAGGGTGGCTGCGCGCTTGGCAGAACAGCCCTTCGGAGCTCAGTCAATATCTACGCTGTCATTGTTTTCCTAAACTGGTTATAAAAGAGAGGCTAAATCCTGCGGAGCTGCACACTCCTGGGAAATATGGCCCAGTCCCATTACTAATGCAGAGACCGCCAGACTGCTGCGCCCGCTAAGGGGGAGGAGGAGGAGAGAGAGAGACAAGAAGAGAGGGAGACGGAGTGAGGGGAGGGGGTAAGAGAGATAAAGGAAAATCAAATCTGCGTTTCCCAACACTGCCTCTTTTCACATATGAGCATGTGCACCCAGCCGGACTGGAGCTGCTGTCATGTCACTTTCAATCAGGCCTCTGTGCACGCGTGTGTATATACTGCAGGGCCCCCGGCTCCCGGCTCCCGGCTCTGTGGTGCCGCCTGGGGACGGTGCGGTATCGGTGAGACTGTAATATGTTGGCTAGCTCTGTTCAAACAGAGAAAGAGTGAGAAAGAGACAGAGAATGCTACCAGTATGCTGGATGCACTTTCATGATAGTTTGAGGAGAAAGTGGAGATGTGGTTAGTGTCTAATCAGTAAACTAGGCCTGTCACTGGACTTGAGTGTTATGAGTGTCTCAGAGCATAAACACACCCACACACACACACATTTTATGTACCACTGGCATACAGTATGCTATAGACACTGTATGACCAACAGTGTTCACATATAATTAAAAAAAAATCTAAAACTACCTAACATTCATTATTAACTAATCAAACTAACATCCTTAGGTTATAACCTAATCCTTACTGCAGTATCTGTAGTATATATGAGATACCACAAAGAAGAAATACTACACTTCCCTTTACTGAGGAAAAAAAAAACCCCATAAAGCCTGTTTACTCAAACCTCACTTGTAATGCGAGTCTAATGGAAGTTGTTCATTTCCATCAATAAATGTTTAGCATGCATAACACTACATAGCACAAATTTATAACTACAACCGTAAAACTTTAACAATAAATGTCTTAGAAGAGGGGTGCCAAACAAATGTCCTGTCGGTCGTTCTAAACTGGCTCAGCAAATACATTTAGAGTCTGTGTTCGAAATGAAACCCATTCTTGATTTTACTGCAATTCAATTGAAATATTAAAACCCCAAATTAAAATCTACATTATGGCATTATGGGTCACGACATATAATCCCGATTAAGTCTGCGACAAAATTCCTACAATTTATTGGTCTACTAAACTAATTAGACTTGGCCTAGAATGTAACCTAAAATGAGATATCCCTGTCTTAGAATGAGCCTGACATTGATGAAAGGTCTAGCAAAGCTCCAAATACTGGGGAAATACAGGGAAAACGATACAGTAATTCCAGTTACTTACACGTTCCGGAAGGTTTTGTGGTGTCAAGTGGGCCATCAAACCCACACAACGTAACACATAATCCCAAAAAGGAGTCTCATTGCTGAAAGGATGAATTATACAGATTTAAACTTTGACTAAGGATTTTTATTTAAAAAAATTCTACAGAAATATGTTTTGCCACATTAATTGACCGCCCCAACGACTGCCCTTAGACTTCCATTATAAACGAGTTTTATGTACACAGGTTTTTCGTTCTCAGTACTGAACGCGCGAGTCCGTGATGCTCACACATTCAGTCCAAACGCAGTGGATAATCTCTGGAGTCTTCCTTAAACACATATTTAAACACACATATACATTCTCGGTGATTCAAGACGCACTTAATACCTACAGTATGGACAGGGGACTCGGTAGAAACAGGAAGAGGAAATGCTAAGGCTGGCAGTAGAGAGGGGAAGAGGGTAGGTGGGGGAGAGAGGGGAAGAGAGAGCAGTGTGTGTAGCTTTGCTCTCAGGACACAGGCCTGTCCCTCTCTGCTCCGTTTTTAACACAAAATGAAAAATCACCTTTGCCGCTTGGTGCACTTTAGTGTGGCTTATTTTTAGACCCACTTGACAGTCTTCCAAGGGCCGGAGACTAACAGATGGGCTGTCTTAAAGCTTCATATGCTCTCAGCTCTCACCTCCCAGAGACAGGAAACTCACTTGGGAGTGGGCTACAAATAAACGGCCCCCTGCCCTGCCCCTGGATTCCCTCACTTCATACACTCTCTCTGTCACACACATACACATTATATATATATATATATATATATATATATATATACACACACACACACACACACACACATATATATATATATATATATAACCCAACACTTACACAAGAAGCCTGCACCCAGCCAGGGCCTGTCCATGTCCCTGTCCCTGTTCTCCCTTTCTCTGCGGCAGTGTCCTGTTTCACTACAGTGCACGTCAACCTGTGCATTACACAACTAACCCAAGGGAACTTGCTCCTGCCCCTATTGCCGCCACTTAATAATGCCAGAAATGGGTTCGCACATGAGTCACTCATATACGACTGATATGCTCTGCTCTACATTTCAACACCATGTAGCTGGCCACACAAACACTCTATAAGCGATTCCTTTTGTGTGGATCGGTGGATCAGATTGCACAGGTGAAATCAGACATCATTTTTTTCTCTCCCCTGACTTGTTTGACACAAAGGAACTGACCTACTGCTGCACACGGTTCCCGCAGAGCAGGCTCATGTCACACAGGCACACACTCCTTAACACAATATCAAACACCTGCACATATAGACGCCAGCGCCTCTGTCCCACACTTGTCTATTGAGAACCCATTTTCAGGCCATTAATCATCCAATTATTCTGAACAAATTAGGTAGCTTAGGGATCTACCTTAAGAAATGTATTTCCTAGTGACTAATAAGGTAGCTCCTAAATGTCAACACATACTCGAGGAAAGACATGGAACAAAGCTGCCTTCATGTAACATACAATTTGCATGTTACAATCTAAAACTTGCACAAATCACCCCTTTTTCATGTACAAGTTTCAGATTACAGTGCTGTGAAAAAGTATTTGCCCCATTCTGATTTCTTCTGTTTTTGTGTCTATCTCATACTAAATAGATCTTTTAGATCTTCAAATAAAATACAACATAAAACAAAGGCAGCCAGAGTAAACACACAACACACTTTTTAATTTTTATTTTTATTGAAGCAAAAAAAATATCCAACACCTATCACCCATGTGAAAAACTAACTGCACCATTAAATTTAAAATATGGTCGTGCCACCTTTATCAGCAATAAGTGCAACCAAACGCTTCTGAAAACCGGAGATCAGTCTTTCACTTACTTCTAGCACTAGGACTTACACCTATGCTTTAGATCATTGTTTTGCTGCATAATCCAGTTGTACTTGAGTTTCAATTTGCGGTCTGAAGACCGGACATTATCCTTTAGGATTTTCTAGTAGAGAGCAGAATTCATGTTTCCCTCAATTATTGCAAGTTGCCCAGTCCCTGAAGCAGCAAAGCATCCCCACACCATCACACTTCCACTACCAGGCTTGACTGTAGGAATCATGTTCTTTTTGTGGAATTCTGTGTTTGGTTTATGCCAGATGTAACGGGACCCCTGTCTTCCAATCAGTTCCACTTTTGACTCATCAGTCCACAGAACAATCTCCAAGGTTTGAGGATCATCAAGGTGTGTTTTGGCAAGATCAGATGAGCCTTAATTTTCTTCTGGATTAGCAGTGGTTTTCACCTTGTCACTTTTCCATTTCCAAAATGGCATTTTTGCCCAGTGTCTTTATGATAGTGGAGTCATGATCAGTGACCTTTATTGATGCAAGAGAGGCCTGTAGGTCCTTTGATGTTGTCTTTGGCTCTTTTGGGACTTCTGGATGAGTAGTTGCTAATAGTAGATAATGGCCGTCATTGTGGTTCTTTTGGAGTCCCAGAGCCTTTGAAATAGCTTTGTAACCCTTCCCAGACTGATGTGTTTCAATCACCTTCTTCCTCATCATTTCTGGAATTTCTTTCAATTTAGGCATAGTGTGTTACTGGGTAAGACTTTTTAACCAACTTCATGCTGTTGAAAAAGTTCTATTAAAGTGTTGATTTGATTGAACAGGGTTTGCAGTAATCAGGCCTGGTTGTGTGTATTCCAGCTGAATCCCCTTATGAATGCACTATACTATATTATACTATACTACACTATATGTTAAGAAAAGACTAAAAGTTCTAAAAGATTAAAAGTGTTTAAAAAATTCCCCATCAGGAAACCAATATACAGAAGTGTGCATAGTAAGATTCTGAAGCTTGTGGCCAGATAATTGTACCAAATCAGATCATACATTATGACTAGCTAATATTAGCAGTGCATTTGAGTTTGCAATATATCGTTTATAGTTGGAAATACATTCTAGCAAAAGCTTCCGAGTAGCACCCTAAAAAATCCTTCACTTTGTTCCTCTTGAGAAAGGAAGCCTTAAAGGTTTTTTTTTTCTTTTAGAAAAGGTTTCAAGTAAAAATCTTTAGAAAGCTCAAAGCTCTTAATCAATATAACCTGTAAAACTATTTACAGTACATGCTCAAGAATCCTTGAGCAACCTTTTTTTTTTTTCTTTCTAAAATAGTAGAGCCACCTGTGGAGCAATACATTACAGCTCTCGTTCACATATTTATATACAATCCTTTATTCTCTCCCTCTGGTTCTCGCTTTCAACACACACACACACACACACACACACACACACACACACACTGCTGTAGTACTGGTACTGAGCTCAGTGGGGCGGTGAGTCTTGCGGGTCCCAGGCGGGCCATGTCATGGGTGACAGCGCCGCAGTAGGCTAAGGGTAAGCTACGCTACGCTAACTGCGTTCTGCTGCTCAGAGACGCACCGGAGTACACGCACTCACTTTCCGTGTCACAGATACGACATACCAGAGTCTGTCTCCATGGAATGGGAGAGTTTGACTGTAACACATTCCTAAACTATGAAAGACAGAGAGTGAATGAGAGAGAGACTGTTTTCATAAAACATTCTGTCAGATGCTGGTCATTGGGTGGAAAGGTGTGAGATCCCTATTCGTATCTGTGCCTATGTTCCTGTACATGTGTATTAGAGTGAGACACAATGTATGAGAACACAAGTGTAAAGCCCCATTCTGTGTTGTGTGCATGTGAGTAAGTACGAAAAACGAACTGTATCAGACATGCAAAAACTCAACCTGTCTGCATGAATGTGAGTGTGTGAAAGATCCCTGCGTGTGTGTGCTCTCTGTGTGAGAGATCATTAGAGATCATACTATCACATAATGTACAGAGTGATTACAGAGTTCTTCAACTCTACAGGCAGCCTGAGCACACAAACACGATGCAACACAAGCCATTATGCTACCACAATACAGAACCTTCACCAGCACACACACTACTAACACTACTGTTAAAGGTGCAGTACAGTACTATTTTCAAGCATTTGATGAAAATGTATTATTCCTGAGTGGCTATGAAACACGTTTCCTTAATAATACATCATTTTACTGTTTTTCTTTGCCTCCAACTGCATGGTTTTGAGACCACCACCAACCATTAATAATTATAAACAGACCCCTCAGTATTGATGAGTTATTAGCATGACACAGCAAGAAGTTCCAGTTTATACGCTAACATTAGCTTATACCGTTAAATTAGCTAGCTAACCGTATGCTCAACAAAGAGAGAAGCATGTTTCTAACCTGAGGCTGTTTCAAACATGAGAAGGAAATATTCTAAATCATAATTCATTACATTATTCTAATCCATTCTTGTCATGAAAGAAGTATAAGACGTTAGTTTTGAGGTTGCTAGCTAGTGTTAGTTTACTGTCAGAGTTGCATGTGCTAAATGTGTCTCTGCAGAAAAAGCGATGTATAGTAGAGAAAGTCTGCGATTTAGAATGGCGTGCAGGAATAAGGAGAATTCACTGTCTGGTACACATTTTCATATTTTCTCCGGGCTGCTACAGCTCCATGTAGTCTAAAAACCATCAAAACACAGCAAGGAGTGAATTTTGACATATTATACATTATCCTTCTACCATTTCAATATGTACTGCTATCTTTAGATCAACATATTGTGCTGTGAGTGTATGTTTGAGCATGTACACAATTGTCCTTAACCATTACATGACAATAAGCATACCTAATAATCTCTGATTCTCTGTGAGTGTGTGTCAAGCTACACATGCTCCTCCTGAGATACCAGTGATCCTGACCCCTTCTGCTCCCCAGACCTGCCTGATCCATCCTAATGCCTTACTTCTGGTTGGAGTTCTCATCACTTGGAAATCACTCGCTGTTGCTGAGGACGGCCCCACATGGACAGCCTAAAGATACACTGCAACCATGAAGATGGCTTTGGACTGCAGTTGATACAAACTGTTTTGCTACGATGGCTTATGACTATAATTGCTATGATAGCTTTAGGAATGAAATTGCATTGAACAGTTTTTCACTCACTTCTCCATCACTGA
Organism: Ictalurus furcatus; assembly: GCF_023375685.1. Classification (NCBI taxonomy): domain Eukaryota; kingdom Metazoa; phylum Chordata; class Actinopteri; order Siluriformes; family Ictaluridae; genus Ictalurus; species Ictalurus furcatus. The sequence continues at coordinate 12,314,601 of NC_071258.1, forward strand.
ACAGTTGAGACTTCATGTGAAAACGATAATGAATTTCTTGGTTACACAGTTGCACTTTTTGGCTGTATAGCACACAGTGCTATATAGTCAGAGAGAATTATTTGTAATTGCAGTATTTGGTGTCACCCAGATGATGATGGGTTCCCTTTTGAGTCAGGTTCCTCTCAAGGTTTCTTCCTCATGCCGTCTCAGGGAGTGTTTCCTTGCCACCGTCAAATCTGACTTGCTCATTAGGGATAAATTTATACATGAATATCTGGAACTTATATATTTCTGTAAAGCTGCTTTGTGACAATGTCTAATGTTAAAAGCACTCTAGAAATTAAATTGAATATATATGTTGGTGGGAAGCACATTTGCCTCGCACCTCGGGGATTGAGGGTGCGACTCCCACCTCCGCCCTGTGTGTGTGGAGCTTGCATGTTCTCCCCGTGCTTCAGAGGGTTTTCCTCTGGGTACTCCGGTTTCCTCCCCCAGTCCAGTGACATGTGTGGTAGGCTGATTGACATTTCCAAATTGTCCGTAGTGTGTGAATTTGTGTGCGATCATGCCCTGCGATGGGTTGGCACCCAGTCCAGGACGTCCCCCGCCTCGTGCCCGGAGCTCCCTGGGATAGGCTCCAGCCTCCCCGTGACCCTGTGTAGGATGTGGTACAGAAAATGGATGTATGGATGCATAGATGTTGGTGGAAACCAAATGTCCCCACAAGGACAGGACTATCTGACGGATTTGGGACATTTTTCCCCCCATAGCTTTCCTTTTGGTTATTGAGGTTGAGTTTAGGATTAGATTTCCATGTAGCCATAGAATTAATAATTATGTCAATCACAGTTTCTCACAAGGATCTCAAGACAAATGTGTGTGTGTGTGTGTGTGTGTGTGTGTGTGTGTGTGTGTGTGTTTGCTCATTGTTTACAGCCATCTTCTTGGGGACAGACTCGTACGTCACTGTCAATGCTGTGACAGGTACTGCCCCAATCTGGCAATCTGCAAGCGTGACAACACCACAGCATGCAGAGAAGAGCTGTAGCACCACCGAAAAGCCCTGCTCAACTGTCATGTCTAACAGGGGAACACAAACTACACGCACACTGCCAGAGCAGAGTCTGTTTTGTCCCTCCTCCCGCTCTCATGTCGTGTCTGTCCCCGTCTCCTCTCAGTTTCCTGTGTGTCACAGACAGGAACGAGAAAAACAGTGTCAGCAGCAGCAAGTAAAGGGCTAAAGAACTGTGTGGCAGATATGAGGACAAGGTTTACGGTGTTCCCGACGGATCCTTTCCCCTCTTCTCCTTCCCTCCCCTCTCTCTTTCTCCTCCTCCCTTTCTTTCTCTCACACCACTCCTCAAATTATTCAATTTAGAGCAGACGCCACATCTCCCTGTGTGCCGAGCTGCTGAAGTTCACTCTATCTCGCTCTCGCGCTCCCTCCGTTTCTGTCTTTCCGTCCCTCTGCTTCATCTATCCCTTCATTTCTCAAAACCCTCTTATAGATCATCGTCTCGAGGAGGGGTGCTCTGTGAATAAAGCGAAGGATCTGTGTGTGTGTGTGTGTGTGTGTGTGTACTTGTGTCGACAGCTACATCTTGGAAAGTGTGGAGAATTTGCAAACTGATGCATACTTCCATCACTATTCATTATACGCACACAACCCCACGCAGACCCACATGCGCAGACACACACAGAGCCCAAACCGGTGTCCCATGTTGTAATAAAATGAATTCGAATGTCTTGATTTTCTCCGAAGATTTGTGCTGCACCATGGTGAGCGGTTTTGATTTGAATTCACCATGCCACAAACTCATCCGAGTCTCCGGCTCAGCAAGAGAGCAGGAACAAAACAACAACAAAACAAGTAAACAACTTAAACATGTCCCCTCCTGCTCTGGCTTACTCTAGTGCCAGGCAGCAGTCCACTGTGTGTGTGTGTGTGTGTGTGTGTGTGTGTGTGTGTGTGTGTGTGTGTGTGTTCCCTGAACTCCCTGACAAACCTCCTGTAAGCCATGATCTCACTGTCTGGAAATATGAAAACAACATACACAAATGACATAACAGTATAATCACATCAGTGCATTAATAAGAGTGTGATGTCATTCATTTACTTTCATTATCAGTTTATAACAACGCTCCAATTATGGAGTCCTCTACATGACCTATTTGTGTTTTATTCCATTGCAGTGAAGCGTGTGGTGGAGTTTCTACTCAGATACAGGCTGAGGGATGGGTGTATGAGTGTATGTGTGGTGGGGAAGATGGTGGTGCTGGTGGGGGGTGTAGAGGTTTAGAGGTGTGTGTGCTCTTCTCAGCCCAATGCTCATAGCTTTAAACTGGAGCTGCTGCCTATATTGCAGTCCCCAGGTTACACCTCAAGTAGCCAGCCAATCAACAGTGAAGGGGGGATTGGGGAGACTGTGTGTGTGTGTGTGTGTGTGTGTGTGTGTGTGTGTGTGTTGGGGTTAGGGGTCTGAAGAGAGCCCCCCAGATCCCCATTCTAATAAAACACAGTGCCATTCCACAAGCTAGGGCAGCTGGGACATGGGCAAACGGCCACATGCGCACACACACACACACACACACACACACACACACACACACACACACACAAAATACAAGTGTATGTCAGCAACATAAACCCAACAATATTTACAGTGATCATAAACCTAAATAATATAAAATGTAAGCTAAATCTGCTCATGCAACATGAACTAGAGACAGGCATCATGGTCATTTTGACAGCTTGAATACTTGACAGAGGAAATTAATACCGAGTACTTTTATCCAGAGAACAGAAACAGGTTTCATCTCACCAACTCGTATTGTGCATGAGCCCCTTAAAAGCAAGATTCTGAGTAACATGTCATCTTTTATCTGTGTTGTTTTCTCTTAAACTAGGGAGGGGGTTGGGCTAAAAGGACTGGATCTCTTTCTTTGCTATATATAATTAGCAAGCAGTGCCGAGCCACACTATAACTATAACTCCAGGTTAAGGTAAGTCATAGCATGGCATAATGGGGATAATAATATCTATTTAATACATACTGTGTTTCTTCATAAAGAAAAGCTTTCATTTAAAACTAGTAAATTGTACAAATCGAACGCCTTGCAATGAATTGCTAGGGATCTATATTTGAAAATTCAAGCGCATGCTCATTTGGATAGTTTGAAGGATTTACCGTATCGTGTACCTTCATTGGAAAGGAATTCGAATAAAACTGAAAAATAAGGAATACTGAAAACTCTGAAAAGGTTTCACCAAATATCGCTCCAAGGGGGGAAATGGATATACGCTTTAATCATGTTCTATCACTATTGAGAACTCTGTATAATAACATATGCGAACATATAATATTCAGCCCCTCCAAGATTTTGCAGTTGTGCGATCACAGAAATTAACGCAAAATCAAGCAAACTCTGCGGTATTGACAGGAGCTTGCAATTTTTTTAAATGATCAAGGATTTTAGCTTGATTTGGGCCAAGATGCATCATGTAACATCATCGCGACGGACATTCAGCCAAAGGCCCTCTTCCATTCATGGGCATCAAATATAAATACAGCTAAAAGGTCTAATTTACCAACAAACATCACTGCGAAAGACCGTGCAAAACTATTCCGTGCAATTGCAATTTTGCCAATTCAAGTAGTTTTCCACACAAAAAAAAGCACAAGAAGAGTTTATCACTTAAAAAAAATTTTTTTTAAAGCCGCGGCGAAATCAAGCATTTTTGGCTGCGACAAATCACAAACTCAGCGAAATCCTGTATGGACTGAATAATGAAGTCATCTACCTCTTAATGCAACCCATGACTACACACACACACACACCTCACTGTGGTAAATAATATAAGTCATGTCTAGCTACTGTCTTTGCTTCCACTTGATATTCTGACTTCAAATCTGAGGCAATGGCACACTGTATTAATAGTAGTTACGCTCTGCACTGTACTTACTTGGTTTCAGTGTTTCTGAATGTTAGTGCATGTTTCAGAGGCCACAGTTAAGGCTACAGTACAGATCAGGACTTCCACAGCACCAGAAATGATTGTCATGTTATCTGTGCGGTCTTTAAAAACAGTTAGTTCCCACCTACATTTCAACTGTAACCAATCCCAAAACCTGCGTGATGATTATGGCACCATTTCTGCAAGAATTCATGTTGTTGATTTCTACTGGACATCAAGTGATATAAAATGGATTCAAAGAAGTTGTAAAGATATTTGCAGATACTTAAACCTAGTAACTGCAATGTATTTAAACTGCAAATAATACTAGTAGTTCCAACAGTGTTTTTAATAAACGCACCATATACACACAATGTGTATACTGGCATTTGCGAACACACACACACACACACACACACACACACACACACACACACACAAAACATTGTTACATCACTCTGCTTTTCAATGGGAGAGAACTCACGGGCCTCAAATATTCAACACTCTCAGGTTGTCAAGGGGAGGGAGCAGGCATCAACAAACCAGCGCAAAGACCATTCCCAACCAACACACACACCACACACACCACACACTCACCCAAACCGCTGACTGTAGTTAAATATTTAGCAGTGCTAAAAGAGACAGTGTATATGCACGTGCGCACACACACACACACACACACACACACACACACACACACACACACAAACACACACGAGGGTGCTTGTCTGGTCGTGGGGGAATTGAAGCGCCCCCTGGAGGGCTGCAGTATAGGCAGCAGTATGTAAATACGAGGCAGGTTGTCAGCGGATGACAGGAGCGGCCACGGAGGGGCCAACAGTGGGGCAGGATGGAATGTGTCGGGAAGGATAGCTAGAGAAACAAAACAACAGCTGAACGAAAATACTCTCCCTCCCTCACACACACATATGTACACATGCACAGTGTGAAGAAAGTCTCTGAAGTTTCCAGCAAAGAGCTAGGATCTGGCGGAGTGGGCCTAGCTGTGCTGATCAGGGCAAAGCATCACTTATTCACTAGCTTACGACTGCACTATTTATGGGGCACAAGGGAGAGTCAAGGAAAGAGAGAGAGAGAGAGAGCACGAGAGAGAGAGAGAGAGCACGCGAGAGAGAGAGAGAGCACGCGAGAGAGAGAGAGAGGGAGAGAGAGAGCACGAGCAAGCAGTACAGAGAAGTTAAAATATACATGTGGCTGCTCATATATGGGTGAGAGACTGGCAAAAAGAACGCGAAAAACAGAAAAAGGAGAATAATGGAGTTAGAAACTGTTAGTGGTTGTGTCTGAGTGAGAGGCAGAGGGGGGAAATGGGCAATGCAGGAGGGAGACAACATGATGCAGTGCAGTGAGTGTCCTGCAAAGGCTCATGGGAAGGTGGAGGATTAACGGAGGCCGGCCATGAGAGGGTTAGGGCATGTAGACTAGGTTCCTCCATCCATCCAGCCTCATTAACACACACACACACACACACACACACACACACACACGCAAAGTCAAATTAAAACCACTGAGTCAAACTAAAGACAGATGGCGGACCCTATTTACGCAGTTTAATGTTAACCATTACATTAAAAAAAATAATTCAGTACATGTGGAAACCTGGTGTAACCTTAAACAGGGGTGAAGTTAGAATGAACATATTATCAGGGATAATATATATCTACACCCAGATTTCTGTAACGCTGCTTTGTGACAATGTCATTATACAAATCAAATCGAATAGAATTGAATTGGTGTATCAGAAGGTGTAGTCAGGTGTGCTGTTGTGATGTCCAATCAAATCAGCCTAGGTTTGTGCTGTGACTTAATAATATATGATAATAATCTATTAATTAATCGTACAATGTTCGATGCATGATAATTCGTAACAGTCTACAGTAGTTCACATCTAGTTGAGCCTTGTTGATGAGTGAGGTCAGAGGAGAATGACCTGACAGGAGCTTTGAGCTGACAGGAATGTTACAGTAACTCAAATAATCACTCTTTACCACCTTTGTGAGCAGAAAAGCATCTCAGAAAAAACAGCATGTCGAACAGATGGGCAACAACAACAGAGGATTACATCAGGTTCCACTCCTGTCAGGCAAGAACAGAACAGGAATCGGAGGCTGAAACTGGACAGTTAAAGAATAAACTTGCCTGGACTTTTTTTTTTTCCAAATTGACAGCTATCTAGTTTCAGTGAGCCTGTGCTCAATGCAGCTTTAGATTCCTGTTCTTGGCTGACAGGAGTAGAACCAGATGTAGTCTTCTGAAAATGTTCCTGTTAACTTGGCCAGTGAATGTATGTGATGGATAAATTAATTCTCTGCACTGTAATTGGTTAGTACTTATTAATCCTGAAATGATGTTACATCAGTATTGTACATCGACTAAACTAGACTGTAAGCCTTCACTTGAACCCCACTCCGGCCTGGAGCTCCAGGTCTGGCATGGATGTAGGGGGCCATAAGGGGACAGAGGGATGGAAGGAAAGATAGAGGAGGGAGACTGCACCCACTGGGTCTTCAGCTGGAGCGAATATCTTGGTCGTCCAGCCTCGGGGCGAGGTGGACAGTGACCGACAGGGTCCAGCGCTACTCCTGCTGCTAAATGGACTGACCGGCCATATGCCCAGCACCGCCGGCTCTACATCACTGTCATGCCATGGCTGGGGGTGGGGCTACATGCAGTGACCGAGAGGATGGGGGGCTTATGGGAGATTTAGGTCACACCCCCTCCTATTGCCTCCCTGAAAAGATTAAGGTAGACGTATTGACTTGAGCAGGCTATTAACCTCACATCTAACTACCAACATTGACTCTACCTCCCCTCTCACACATATTCACACACACCAGTGTGTGCAGTGTGCAGGCTGGTGGTCCATAGCTCAGGAAGATGAATGCAGCATAGGCGAGGGCAGGATGGAGCTGACCCCAGCTGCCCACTGGAGCTTCACAGAGCTGAGTTATACACCAGCCTGCCCTCCTCAATCTGTCTGACCTATAAGCAGCACAGAGAAGAGTCAAAGAAATCTATTATGCAGGGACGGGATGGGACTCAACCTAGTGTAGAGCACGCAACCAACAACTATTGAATGATGGGGACTAATAAATACTTTTCAGTGGATAAAACACACTACAGAAGGCCATTACTATTCTATAAAACCTACAGAAACCTGAGATCCTGAACCTAAAAAGGGTCTTCAGTGCCAGAAACATCTGTAACATAACATTGTTTTTTTGTTTTTTTTTTACAATTAACTAATTTAATAGACCATGCAAACGATAATTCAATTATTTTAAACACAGTTTGCAGTGAGCTTAACATAGTTGACATTGTTTCATAGTTCCATAATTATTTAAAGTCTACATGTTTTTAGATTTACTTAGGTTTGGATTAAACCCCAGTCAATTCCAGGGACCTGTCAAATAACTATAAGAATTCGTTAATAAATATGATAACTTTAATGAAATCGGGTTGTGAGGCCACCAACGTAATTCAATTAAAACAGTCATGAACCTATGCTTCACAGACTCTTTGGGGGTCCCTGGACCCCACTTTGAGAAGCACTGGGAAAGATAAAGTTTTGACATGTAATTGATTGTACCACTAGATTAGATTTATTATTATTATTATTATTAGTAGTAGTAGTATTATTAATAATATTAAAGTGTATCAGATTTTAGTGGTGTACCGTTAGTGAAGAGAGCTTTGGTGGTGGGCCAGGAGAAGAGCACTATTGCAAGCATCCTTTTTCCACTGGCATCAATGCTTTTCTGAAAACTGCTTTTCGGAACATTTTTATCATATTTTTTGCTGCTTTAGAAATTATTTCTCTGGCATGAATGAGATAAGATAAAGTAGGTGCATGTACTGTATAAGGTATTTATGACCTGCGTAAGCACTTAAAACCTTATGTAATTAGAGACACCTGGCATGTTTGGTAGCCATTAAGTCTTTAGGGCTTTCCTGGATATGTGTGTGTATAGAGAGAGAGAGAGAGAGAGAGAGAGAGAGACTCATCTGGAAAGGAGTGTTGTAAAACTCATGAATAACGTTACAGTAACTCAAGCCCATTTCTGATGACCTGTCAACAATCCACACTGAACACTTGCTCTGTGTACTTGAGCGTAAACCTGTTGGGCATAGAGCTGTCTGTCTAGGATGTGTCTAGCCTCCTCCCACTACACACACACACACACACACACACACACTTACAGATATAAAATCTATCTATATATAACCTAATCTATAATCTGTTTTTGATGGATAGATAGATTTTTTTGTGTTTTTGTCATTTTTTCTATTACTTTTCATAACATTAATGATTTTTTTAAAAATAACTTGAATGACTTTTATAAAATTATATAACGGACAGGTATGGAACATGAATGATCAAAAGTGTTTCTGAACACTATAACTACTTTGAACAAGAGAACTAGGCTGTAATAACGTGGACTATTTTACATGTAAAACATGCTGCATTACATTCGTCTTGCATTCTAAAAACATTCACATAAGAATGATGTGATGAAGGGCGTGTCTCGTTATCCATGACATTGTTAAATCTCCGGCTCTCAGCCCCTCACTGAACAGAGCAGACGCAGAGAGAGGTGTGAGTGCAGCGGGAAAGAAAGACCTCGCGCTTGCAGGACAGTACTGGTGACATTTGGAAAGTTTGTCCAAAAAGTCGCCAGAGTTGTCATTAGGCAAAAAAGTCGCTAAAGGGGTCAGAAAAGCATTAAGTTGGCAACACTGCTCTGCAGTGACAGCTAGATAAAAGGCAGGCTAAACTAGGCCTCCCCCCAGCAAAAAGAAAATACAGAGGGAGAGGGAACGCAGGGTTTTTCATTTATGCACATTCTATTTGAAAAGCAATAAAATACACGAGTACCCAAATAATGCCCTGTCTGTGTTTTTTTTTTTTCTTGGAAACAATTTGCGCCCCCCCCCCCCGGTTGAGAACCACTGGTCTATTCTATATGAGTTCATATACTCTGAGCAGCTTTTGGAGTCTCTCAGTTTACATTCACATTTCCATAAATCGAAATGTAATTACATTTAAAACAACATACAAAACATATCCACAGCAAGTGATCTGACTGATTTGCAAAACATTGGATCTAATTGTTGCTGTCTTTATGATACACCTTGTTTCCCCTTTATCTTACATCTGCATCTCAGGTGATGGACATGACTTTCAGTCTGAGGTTCAGTGTAGACAGCTTTATCGGCTATGTACAAAACTGGAGTGTCGAGGTCATTGAAGAGTTAGTGACTAACCTGCAGCTCAGTCTGGAAGAAGAACTTCTGCGGACACTGTGAGCAATCATAGATCTTGTCTTCCTGCCCGTGCACGGCGAAGATATGCTGCTGCAACTTATTGGCCTGGACGAACACTGGAGGATGAGAAAAGGGAAGAAAAGAATCAGATGATTGTCTAAAAACTTTCAGTCACTCTCTCAGGGAACAGAAGTGATGTCAGACGATGATTGAGTTGGTGGACAAGAACAAATCATAGAAGACAACACCACAGACTCCTACCATTAGTGCAACAGAACGCAAAAGTGCACGGAAATGATGCAAGCAGACATATGGGGTGAGAAGAAAAAGTTTTATGTCTCTCTATGTGAGAAAGAGGGATGATATAAAGAAATGAGTGGAGGGATGGAAGCTCTAGGTAGACCGTACTATACCCTCAAGTGGTACAGACTTGTGATATTTATCAATAAATCATCCCCCAGCCCTTTCCCCAGGATTTTCAGTTCTGTTCCTGTGTTTCTATTTTTTTTTTCCCCATTTCAGTAAACTTAACTTGAAATGTGTGTCTAGAAAACATGAATTATTAAAATACCCTATTCATAAGCCACACAGGAGTTCACCTAAAAAAACAAAGGCCTGCATACCTTCTCTATGTATGTGTGTGTGTGTGTGTGTGTGTGTGTGTGTGTGCATGGGGGGGTGTCGATGTAGAGAGCTGGACAAAGAATGAGAAAGGAGAGATGAAGAGGACAAAAATGAGCAGGACAAATTGTTGGACAACATGACACACCAGGGAGATGGAAATGGAAAAACAAACAGTGACTCACTGTTCGAGAAAAAAAAACCCTAACAACCCCAGATTAAAAAAGCACAAGGAATTCAAGAGTATTTAACAGGTCAGTGGTGAACACTGAAAAGATGGAGAGAAAAAAACAAAACAGTCAGGTTAATATGGCAGAAAAATAGAGGGCTGGGGGTTGAACATCAGTCAGTAATGCTGACAAGCTCAAATAATGATTTCTGATTCCCAAGCATCAGTTGACATGACAAGCAGTTCAAAGTGACTTTCAAAAGTGTCCATGAACATAACACCCAACACACACAAACACACACACACACACACACACACACTCACACTCACACACATACACATAGCAGGTTAGCTAAAAGCACACGTACATCGAGGGCTCTGCCCTGGAGAGATTGATCGGATTACATGACTTCTCTATAAAGCTGCCCTTTATTCTCTGACCTCTGCTAATGCTCTCTGCTAAACATACACACACACACACACACACATATACATGTAACTGGCTCACCTTAAAGACACAAACGCTAAGCCTTTCAAATCAAAGTTACCAGAGAGCCTCAAAAAAACTCAAGCGTTCTCATGTCACACCTCCCGAATCAGTTATTGTCCCTCCTAACACTGTTACATTGTCTCATAATTAGAGATGCACGATACTAAATTTCTCAGCTGATACCGATAACCGATTATTCAGAGTGATATCGGCCGTACCGATAGTTCTGCCTTTTATACCTTCTTTTAAATGAATAATAATTAATTCCACAATTCTGAAAGAAATGCACATAAAAACTTTATTGTCTCCATTTCAATTACGTCTCTTCATCTCTATTATGTCTCGTGTTATTTCATGTAACGATTTGACTTTTCGGCCAGGTGAGTTTTATTTAACGCCTGATCTGAACATATGATAAGGCGTTAAAGTAGTTTTAAATAGTTATTAGGTGTCTCCTGTATTGTCGTAAATATCATCATTGGCTAAACTGTAGATGTTGCTCTGCTTATTTTCATACAAATGTTTAAAAAGGACAGACACGATAAAAATTTATACCGTGGTCTGTCTGAAACTTCAATTCTGATTGGCTGGAAGGTGTGAGCGTATAATGCATAGGTATCTACAGTCAGTTTAATCATCATTCTAAATTAATGCGCTGCTTATAAACAACTGTAACCATAGTAACATATAGTTACATATGCATGCAGCGGTTAAACTCACAGCTCTTCATTATTAGTAGAGACACGGCAGACGTGGGTAATTCACACACGCGCAATCTCTCTCTCTAATAACTATTTATTATAATTCTTTCAAATAAACGTAATCTTATCACACGACTTTATCTCTGTGTATGATTTAGAGTGAGCAGAACTCTAGATCTATCTAGATCCTGTATATAAAATAACTAATGAAAATGACCCGTTATGTTTATCCTTTCAGTTAAATTTTGTAAACATGACTGTAAACATCAAGGACAGATTTGACTCGTCAATGCTGACAAGCGCCCATGGTACAGTGAGGGAAAAAAGTATTTGATCCCCTGCTGATTTTGTACGTTTGCCCACTGACAAAGAAATGATCAGTCTATAATTTTAATGGTAGATTTATTTGAACAGTGAGAGACAGAATAACAACAAAAATATCCAGAAAAATGCATGTCAAAAATATTATAAATTGATTTGCATTTTAATGAGGGAAATATGTATTTGACCCCTCTGCAAAACATGACTTAGTACTTGGTGGCAAAACCCTTTTTGGCAATCACAGAGGTCAGACGTTTCTTGTAGTTGGTCACCAGGTTTGCACACATCTCAGGAGGGATTTTGTCCCACTCCTCTTTGCAGATCTTCTCCAAGTCATTAAGGTTTCGAGGCTGACGTTTGGCAACTCGAACCTTCAGCTCCCTCCACAGATTTTCTATGGGATTAAGGTCTGGAGACTGGCTAGGCCACTCCACGACCTTAATGTGCTTCTTCTTGAGCCACTCCTTTGTTGCCTTGGCCGTGTGTTTTGGGTCATTGTCATGCTGGAATACCCATCCACGACCCATTTTCAATGTCCTGGCTGAGGGAAGGAGGTTCTCACCCAAGATTTGACGGTACCTGGCCCCGTCCATTGTCCCTTTGATGCGGTGAAGTTGTCCAGTCCCCTTAGCAGAAAAACACCCCCAAAGCATAATGTTTCCACCTCCATGTTTGACGGTGGGGATGGTGTTCTTGGGGTCATAGGCAGCATTCCTCCTCCTCCAAACACGGCAAGTTGAGTTGATGCCAAAGAGCTCCATTTTGGTCTCATCTGACCACAACACTTTCACCCAGTTGTCCTCTGAATCATTCAGATGTTCACTGGCAAACTTCAGACGGGCATGTATATGTGCTTTCTTGAGCAGGGGGACCTTGCGGGCGCTGCAGGATTTCAGTCCTTCACGGCGTAGTGTGTTACCAATTGTTTTCTTGGTGACTATGGTCCCAGCTGCCTTGAGATCATTGACAAGATCCTCCTGTGTAGTTCTGGGCTGATTCCTCACTGTTCTCATGATCACTGCAAATCCACGAGGTGAGATCTTGCATGGAGCCCCAGGCCGAGGGAGATTGACAGTTCTTTTGTGTTTCTTCCATTTGCAAATAATCGCACCAACTGTTGTCACCTTCTCACCAAGCTGCTTGGCAATGGTCTTGTAGCCCATTCCAGACTTGTGTAGGTCTACAATCTTGTCCCTGACATCCTTCGAGAGCTCTTTGGTCTTGGCCATGGTGGAGAGTTTGGAATCAGATTGATTGATTGCTTCTGTGGACAGGTGTCTTTTATACAGGTAACAAGCTGAGATTAGGAGCACTCCCTTTAAGAGTGTGCTCCTAATCTCAGCTCGTTGCCTGTATAAAAGACACCTGGGAGCCAGAAATCTTTCTGATTGAGAAGGGGTCAAATACTTATTTCCCTCATTCAAATGCAAATCAATTTATAACATTTTTGACATGCGTTTTTCTGGATTTTTTTGTTGTTATTCTGTCTCTCACTGTTCAAATAAACCTACCATTAAAATTATAGACTGATCATTTCTTTGTCAGTGGGCAAACGTACAAAATCAGCAGGGGATCAAATACTTCTTTCCCTCACTGTATAAGCGGGATAATCCATGTGTGTGCGTTACACAATTTTAATGCACTCCGCTTCATATTGGGTGGGTCTTTGGCTCCACATCAAGCATTAAAATCATGTGATGCACACCTAGTCATGGATTATCCCTTACATACTGATTATTAAAATCCAGTATATTTCAAATGTAGCATCTTTATGGGTAGTGTAAAAAGGTTTGTGTGTGTGTGTGTGTGTGTGTGTGTGTGTGTGTGTGGTGCTACAGCATTACTGATGTTGGGGTTGATAGTATAATGCTAGTGGCCATTCAATTAGCCAAAAATAAACGGCAGGCCTCTTCCAACTAAAGGCCTCTTCCAACTAAAGCCTTCTTGTAAGTAAGTGAAAGATAATTTTAAAAAAGTTATTTGGAAGAGCCTATAAATGAACAAGCTTTACAATCAGAAATGTGTCTGCTTTGACTGTGAAAATAGGGTTGATTTGAAATTGTTAGTAAAGAAGATAAGGGCTCATCCTCATGGGTACTTTGTTATGTTTATGCATTTTGAGATGTGCTGATGAGTGTGTTGCTGTCCAGAAAGCGTAATCCGTCATACTTGACTGATTTATCTGTTTAAAGGCTGTTTGTGTCTTCCTGAAGGACACCCAGGTTTGTCATGTCACCAACTCTCAGCTAATTGCATTCTACACTTTACAATTCCAATGAGCTCTGCTCTTAAATTCTGATATCTGTTTCAACAGCAGCTGTTTCACACTCTCATTATAAATATGATGAACATACTCAGAATCATTTCAGCTTCTCCTTGCTCTGTTCCTTTCACTTCTCCAGCAGGCTAAACCAGGGTAGCTGGCATGCTCTGCCCAGGAGGCCTCCAGTCCCACCAGACATCTCAATAGGGAGGTCAGAACTCATTAACTTTACCGTGAGTGCATCGGGAGAGCCGGACTGCCCGGGACACCTGGACTCCTCCATGCTGACCTTTATTACACCTTTATTATTCCTCTGCTTCCACATAAGATCCTGTCATAATATTTTCTTTCTGAATTATGTCCATAGAGAAATATATCCTGAAAGTGTGGTCATTTTATTATTATTCTTTTTATTTTTTTATTTCACTGAGATTATATTCAGTTCTAAAGTCACAGTCAGACTAGAAATTTGTAGTTTATATCTTGAGAAATAGGCCAAACTGGAAAATTATCCTACTGCATCCATTCCATCTATTTTGGTGTTTAGCCGTGACTCAGCATTTTACCTGTGGCTAGCTGTGTCGTGGTGAGACGGAGGAAAATGTTTGAAAGCAATTCAAGTTAAATCGAGAACTTAAATCAAGTCCGTAGGTCAAGTGTATATGCAACGTTTTGTTAGTTAGGAGTTTGTTGGCCGTCTGCTTTACTTGCTAATCTGTACAGTTTAGTTGCTAGCAAGCTAGCGTACCATGCTGCCTGTTTCCATTATGGATTACTTTTTATACAGGTCGAGAACTATTTATACAAAATCTCATGCCTCATCCTGCCTACTGATAAAATTAGCGCTTTTCAGATGTTTTGTAATACTGTGTTGTACTACAAAGGACTGTCTATTCAGCAGTCCGTACAGGATTTTACAGAGGTTTTTTTTTTTTTTTTGTGATTGTTGCGGTCAAAACTGCTTGATTTTTTTTGGTTCTTTTTTTTCGGAAAGCTACACGAATTGCCGAAATTGCAATTGCACAAAATTGTTTTGAATGGCTTTTCGCAGTGATGTTTTAGTGGTACTCATGTTCGATGCATGTAAATTGAAGAGGGCTTTAGCTGTATGCGAATTGCGATGATGTCACATGACGCGTCTTGACCCGAATCTAATTTAGAAAAAACTGCAAGCTTGCATTCATGTCGGTGGTTGCAAAATCACTAAATCCTGGATTCAGCTATCAGTTCTGCAATTAGCAAACAATGCAGAAGTTCACCAAACTTGGATTCACATGAATTTATTTGCACTGGAAGACTGTGATATGAAACTGTTGATCACCGGAAATTCCTTTTAACGGGATGAAATTTAATTCCTGAAATGTTGCTGACGCAAAGCAAGTGTAACTGAGCCTTCACTCTCTCCTACACAAGGCACTTCATGTTATGGATCCAAAGAGTTCACAGCTGTTTTTCTGCTTATCCATGCAGCCTCATATTAATATAATTTGTTAATTAAATTCAATTAATTAGCTAGACAAGGAGACGGAAAATACAGAAGAAGCAGCCAGCAGAGAGGATACAAAAAAAATGAGTGTAGTTATTAAGAGTAGGTTCAAAACAAACTCATCTGTTTAATTGCACACAATTAGGGCATGTGCAAGAGAGCATGTAATGGAGTACGTCTGCATTTCCATACGCACAGAACCTGAGCAACTGCATGCAATCATGCGTCATTAACCTGCATGAATGAGTGCACGTATCAGTAAGTGGGCGGATACTGTAAGTGATCGGCCTGGGCCTGTAATTTCTGAACATATGTACGTATGTGTGCGCAGAGTAGACGTCCCATCCACCCACACACGCCTTCACTGCCCCTGACCCTACGCCCTCGACCCTACGGGCAAGTCCCCCTTACCTGTGAAGCAGACGGGGCACTTGAAGGTGCCGCCCATGCCCTCGAAGCTGTGCTCGATCAGGTGGCATAAGAGTTTGGCTGGAGAGTCAAACATCTGGTTACACAGCTTGCACTCGTGATTGATGCCTTCCTCTGCAACAGAAGAGCGCATGATACAACAGGTTAGACACGCAGCAGTGGGGTCAGGCGGAGACATAGAGAAAAAGAAAAGAGGTAGACAGGAGAAGGAAGAAGTAGACACACACACACACACACACGAACACAACTTGAATTTAAATCATCATCAGAAATGATGCAGAACTCAATGTCTTTATGGTTAGTGCTGAAAGTAATGTATTCAGCCTTGCTCTCTTTACTCTGCTCTGTCCAAGCTGACCATTCCATCCCCACTGTCCCTCCTCCTCCCTCTCCTGTCCTCCCTTTCCCAGTGCTGTCTTTTTCCCGACCGGTAATTGCCTGCCACCCCCCAGCACCGTGGGCGCCATGCCCTCCCCCCTGCCTGCAGCTCTATTTTAAGCTAGCCGCAGTGACATCAGTGGCCCCCTACCTCCAACCAGAGTAGGACAGATGAAAGGTGGGCGTTGGGTCCTAGCTGGGTGCCTCCGCTCCCTTCTTATCACCCACACGCCACACAGACCTGAGCGCTGCCCTCCTGCCGGCCACGTTGCATCAGCCTGCCCATCTCCAACCCCCCCCACACACACACAAACAGATTCCCCCCTCCCTTCATGAAGATGGGGTGGCACAGAAGCCATAATGGAATCTAGCAAGCTCCAGGGGTGTGTGGGGTTAATAAACTCTTCAATCAACCACCCCTGCCATCGGCCAGACCTCCCAAACTCCTGTCCGAAAAACACGACCTCCGATGATTCCAATCTAAGCGCTGTCTCAAAGGCCTGAGCAGGGGAGCTCTAATCCTGTCTGAAAGGAGAGGGAGGGGTGGGAAAGCAGGTTAGCTCAGCTAGGTGTAGGGTTTAGAGTTTTTTTTTTTTAAAGATAGATTGGCAAGGACAGAGCTTTGGTGTGTCTCCTCAAAGACGCTGGACTCTGCGATGATTCCCTTTGTAGAAGGGGGTTGGAATCAGTGGCGATATGGCATTCACAGGATATTTTGGATGAGCCATTGTTGGATAGCAGGATGAGAGGCTTTAAATGAGAGAGAGAGAGAGAGAGAGAGAGAGAGAGCGAGAGAGGAAAGAGAGCGCAACGACACCAAAGAGAAACATTGGGGAAATGAGAGGGATATGGGGAGAGGAAGGAATTCTGCTAAAGAAAGCAGAAAACAAAGGGATAATTGGGCTGTCCAGCCAAAAGTAATGGTAGCTAGGGGGCCTGTGTGTGTGTATTGTGTGTGTGTGTGCGTGTGTGTTGTGTGTGTGTGATAAAAAACATGCTCCTCTCTGTGAGCCCTGCTGTGGTTTGATCAGCAAGTGTGCAACATGCTCCATCATCTGTTTTTTAGCCTCTGCTCTAAGACTAAGCTCTCCACTCCAGTGTGTGTGTGTGTGTGTGTGTGTGTGTGTGTGTATGTGTGTGTGTGTGTGTTTGTGAGTGTGTGTGTGCATGTAGGCATTGCTTGTTACCATCAACCAACCCCATGGTGTCAGGGACAGTATTTGATCAGTGGAGCTGACATGCACTGCTTTGGGACAAAGACTGCAGTGTACTGAGGGGAGCCATCCTATAGCTAAAGACCAAACCCACACACACACACACACACACACACACACACACACACACACACACACACACACACACACACACACACACAAAAAAAAAAAAAAACAAGCATGTAGGAAAACGAATCAGGCCATAAGAAGACAAGAGAAGCCTAATGGAGGACACATGGAGAGGCTGCCAAAAATGTTGCTAGCAAAAGCGCAATCACGCCAAAGAAACGGCTAAAAAGTTCACAGTCTCTTTTTTCTCTCTCTTGGAGGCAGACAGAGAGAGTGTTCCAGGTGTGTGCAAGTAAAATGCCTGCCTGGAAGCACACCACATTCAATTACAGCCTCTGCCAAACAGGAGGTTCGGTGCATGTAAAGGCATAGGGAATGGAGAGATAAACCGATTGATGGATCGATCAGCTAATCAGAGTCAGAGGACTCCACTGGAGTCGCCTCGTCGGCGAGGCACAGACGGCTCGATCGAGGAAACAGCGGGAAAATGTTAAACGCCTCAAACACCCTTTAAAGCCGTTTTTAATCTCCCAGCATTATTACGGAGACAGAAGAGCTGCTCTGTTAGACCTGATCCAGGCAGAGGAAAGAACAACATATAGAATATATACTGTATATGTAAAAAAAACAAAAAAAAAAACATGGGGAGCTCTATAAGTGATATCACTGATGTTACATATACGTACATGATAAGAATTTGATCGATACATTTACAGTACCTATACTTCAATAATCTGATAACAGGCAATCTCTAGGTTCACATGACTCTATCATTAATGGAATTTCTTTTTAATTACATTCCCCCTTCTCAAGCAATTCGAGTGCTCGCTCATTTTCTGTGTCGAGTACTTGATTTGTTGAAATGATTTATTGAAGTGCACTTTGTGCTACAGCTGCACTACAACTGCAACCTGCCAATAAACTAACCATAAAAAAAAAAAAAAAAAGGATGTGGCATAAAATTTCTTTAGAGTTGCTTTAGTGGCAAATATTTAGTTGGGAGTCTTTTATGGTTGAAATTTGCATGCTGCGGTCCTTTTTTTGGAGCTAAGACTCTTCTCTACCTGGTTATGTGCCCCCCCCCCCCCCCCCCCCCCCCAACCACACACACATCCAGCCAGGAGCCTATCCCAGGGAACTCGGAGCACAACGTAGGCGACACCCTTGATGGTGTGCCAACCCATCGCAGGACAAAAAATTTCGCACACTCCAGACAATTTGGAAATGCCAATCAGCCTACAATGCATGTCACTGGACTGGGGGAGGAAACTGGAGTACACGCTGGAATCCCCTGAAGCACGGGGAGAACATGCACACTCAGGGCAGGGCGGAGGCAGGATTCGAACCCCCACCCCTGGAGGTGCAAGGCAAACGTGCTAACCACTAAAGCCCAAAATATGCTTCACTTTTTACGCGTACACTAGGAACAGTGTACATTACGGGTCATGCAAATTTCATCATTAGCAGAGTACGCGCGTACTGTATGCACACTGGCAGATTTTTTCTAAGGTCGCACATGCGCATTACATTCTTTTGCACTATTTAGTTGTTCCACAAGGTGGCAACAATGAGCCTGGGCCATTGATTCTCAAGGTAGTCGAAGAGAAAAGGAATAAATGGAAGAGGCAGAAACAAGTGCGAGCTCTCAATCTTCTCTTTCTCTCTTTTTTTTTTATTTCTTCTTCCTCTAGTAACAAGTGAAGTAGCATTTCTTTCTCCTCCATTGTTCTTCATGTGTTTGTGATTCTTCCTCCTTGTTGTCCTTCACACTAAAAGACCTGCTTTACTGCTCTGTACTGACTATTGTAGGCCAGGAGGGGAAGTGCAAGTTGTTGTAATGCGTAGGCGTCAACCTCCTGTGTATGCATACAACTGTGCGTATACGCTAGCGTAAAAAAGTAAAAAAGTATACCAAAGGCTTAAGCCACTGTGTGAATGTAAAATCCAGCCACTGTGTGAATGTCTTTATGTCTTTCATGAAATCTATATAACGCCTTAAAGCCCTAATAATCCCCATCTCTGAACTGGCTACATCACTCTCTCCTTTCCACTAATAACTGGTGTGTGGTGGGCGTTCTAGCGGACAATGGCTGCCTTCGCATCATCCAGGTAGATGCTACACACTAGTGGTGGTTGAGGAGACAATCCCCCCCCCCCACTATGTAAAGCGCTTTGAGTGTCTAGAAAAACGCTATATAAATGTAACTGTAACTTTTCTCTGCTATATCGCATTAAATACTGCGGATAATGACTGTATTATTAGCAGTGTAAATGTAAACACACTCTCAGTTGACGGATTATAAGGAGTAACATGAGGAGGAGTGCAGGAGCAATGTGAAAAATGGCAGTATTTGTGCATTATTCCACCAACTAAGCATACCTCCATCGTGCACAAACACTGCAGTGGCTGCCGCTAAACCTTGGCCAATGTGCTTCCAGCTAATTGACCAGAGGGAGCCAGGTGGAGCTCTGGCCTGCACTCTTCCCCCGAGACAGACACGACTGTACTGAGCTCCCGTCCTCATCTCCCGCCTCTTGTCCTTGTCCTCCTCTTCCTCTTACACTATGTTCCTCTTCCTGTCCATCTCCCTCCACTTCCTTTCCTGCTCCCTCTCCCTCTCCCTGTTTCTTTCTCTCTCCTCCCACCACCCCCTGTAGCATGCTCTGGCACATAAATGAGCTGTGCGGATGGGAGCAGCGGTTCCCGCTGGGCTCGGCCCCTCTCGCCCCGGCCCTAAGGCCTGCAGCTCCGGCCCCAGATTGATGGACCGGATGGCGAGCGAGAGAGCAACGAGAGGGAGGGGGGGAGAGATGGGGGCCAGGGCGAAAGAAGGGGTGGAGGCAACTGGGCTTCTCTAGGGGGTGAGCTCAAGGTGTGTTACCATGGCAACTCGGAGAGGGAGAACAGGGAGAAGCGGCGGCGTGCTGAGCTTGACCCATGCTGGTGGGGGGTGGCAATGTGGGCCAAAGCGGGAGTGTACGCACACACACACACACACACGCACTGCTGCAGAGCTGGAAGGGTCTCAGGAGCTACTGATTCCTACTCACTCCCACTTCCTGTCTTTCTTAGCACTTACACATAAATACACAGAGTACTGCAGAACTGAGACAATACCAAGAGCTACACACACATACACACAATGCCACAACGTGAATCAATCTACACCATCTCTTAATACACAAGTTTCCCTCTTGCCCACTCAGACCCAGCTACAGTCCCTCTACATACCGTATTATACATGGACATCCATATGGTGCCTTCAGTGACTCAACAAAACATTCAAAACACACACTGCCTTTAAGCGTGAGAGGTAAATTTGCTAACTCACCCTCCCTGTCTCACACTATCTCCCCTTCTCTTGATCCCTCCTGGCTGCGGGTCTAATTCGCACGTTTCCCATTATCTGCAGCAAATATTTCCGAAATGCTCTCTCTCTTGTTTGCTCCCTCGAGCGCTCTCTCTCTGGCTGCCAAACGGGATGGAGTCTCCGGCTTCGGATAGTTTTGGCAGCGGCGGACGGCATATGGAGCTGACCAGCTTGGAATCTCCTATCAGATTACATAACAGTGGGATGCTGGATCCTTCCAACATGCAGAAAACCGACCTTCATGCAAACTAGCAAACAAACAAAGTCTCCTTCCAAGGCACACGCCGAAGCCTCTTTTTTTCCCCCCTCCTCTTCCTCTTTAACTATTCTGACCTCTCCAAGCCTCATGCGTCGGAAAATTTCTTGAATGTCTATTTTTGAGTGTCGAAACTACATTCCCACTAGCTGCAGCTGTTTATGTACAGTACAAAGATGCGTATCGTTATCTATTAGATGTCCTGTATCATGAGAGACCTTCAGTGCTTTAACAAAGCAATTACTCTTCACTTCTCTGTTTAAGCCCTGTTACATGGTTCTTCTCCAGGGAACTTCATTACCCATAAAGCACTGCAGGAGCTCCTGCAGCACAAATGCACCACCAAAATAACACTCATCCTCCTGACACTTTTATTCATCTGTCCATAAAAACCCACTTTCAGTGTGGCTTTAAAAAAAATATATTTTTTAAACAAATCAGGTCCCCTCAGTACTATTAACTCATCCCCACTTTTCAATATTTGACCAATCAGCACACATCTATAAGTCCTGGTCTCCAGCAAGTCGGCCTGGTCTGGATGCGGCTGCCTGCTGGCCACCCAGCGCTAGCAGAAGCAGTCTCATTTCCACTCTCTCTCTCACGAACACACACACACACACACACACACACACACAGATAAGTGGGCTGATAAAGAGATGGCACACTGTGAGGTGGGCAGTGTCCTGCAGCCCACTGCAATCAAAGCAGTGGAGAAATCAGCCAAAGGCAGGGCTGGAGCAGAGCAGGCAGGCTCAGTGCTGGGCACCGATGCAACACACTGACCTTGCCATGACCGTGCAAACAGTGATGGTCAAAAATCCAGGGCAATGTGTTACTGCTCTTTTTGATGGCCAGTGAAGTGTCAGTCACTGGGTCACTTATTTGCATGCCCTCAAATGAACTTGATCTGTATATACACCTATAGACCGGATCGTAGCTTCCAATATATATTTTTTTTGGCCAATGTGTAATGTTGATGTTATCGAAAGTGCCTAAATAAAATGTGTCCAATCAGTGCGCCAATGAAGCATCCATGTGGTAAAGTCTTTATAAACAGCATTTCCTCCCTGGGCGCTATATACTCCTCTGTAAACCTCTGTTCAGCCACCTGTCTGACATTCACAGCATCTGTATGTCTCTCTCTCTCTCTCTATCTCACACACACACACAGACACACACACACACACGCCCCACACACTCTTACCATAAAGTCAAGTCATGCACTGGAAGCAGTTTCCAAACATTGAACATTCCTGGCCATATGTTTTGTGTGGTAAATCGGCAGTAAAATGCACGCCGGTAAATGTGTCACGTCTTGGCTGCCAAGGCAACAGCGCCATGTGTTCTTTGTTTGTGTTTGAGTTTCTGTTTTGGCCCCCTCCAACAGCATGTGTATTTAAACCTTCTGTTTTTCACGTCATATTTGTGAAGTACTGTTGTGTCCTGGCTTCTCAAGTGTTCCTTAGTTTTCTTGGGTTTCTCAGTTTTGAGGGGGTGGCTTAAAGGATAGCACCTTTGCCTCGCACCTCTGGGGTTGGGGGTTTGAATCCTGCCTCCACCTTGAGTGCGAGGGGCTTGCATGTTCTTCCCTTCGGGTACTCCGGTTTCCTCTGTGTGCAACTGTGCCCTGAGATGGATTGGCAAGTCTCCCGAGTTCCCTGGGATACACTCCATCATGATATCATGTAGGATAAGTGGTATGGAAAATGGGTGGATGAATCGAATTCTGGAGTAGAGATCAACCGATATTGATTTTTTATACCCGATACCGATATTTTGCATGTTTATGTCCCCGAGAACTGATATTTATTTATTGTTTTACTTGTGTTTTTGACACAATGATAACACCACCACTGAACTGAACAAACCGTTTTACTTATAACAATTTTGTAAATTCCGCGTCCTCCTTGCATACAAAATAAAACAATACTCTTATTTATACAACGATAAATAGAGAGAGCTGAAAGAGTGCAAAAAATAAATTAAGGGCACTGTTACTAAAGTTTGTCTCCATTTCTTAGCACCAAGCTGCTTAAATTCTCAAAACGCCCACAAGATGGCGCCATTCATTGGTGGATCCGATATTAAAAAACGATAACCGATTATGGAAAAATGCTTAAATATCGGGAAAAATACTGTTGATCTCTATTCTGGAGTATGACTTTTGCGGAAATGCCCCCAAGAGCACCGGCATGGGTGGCATTGTTTGTATACTGTCCTGCGTACCTTTTCTACATCTGAAATAACAGTTCTAGCCGCTAGATGGCACATCCGTATCAGTTCTCATGTCAAGCTTTTAACAATTAAACATTCCGGAGCACATATTTACCACTGTACAGCAGCACGATGATGTTAAGCACACGGACGAGCTCTGCTAGTTTCCTTCTAAAACTTTCCGCCATCATCATGATACTCCGTTGCCAACCGCAAAATTTGAATGCTGGCAATCTGTCTGTCTCTCTCGCACACACACATCCCCAGATTGTTAATTGCAGGAGAGAGGGTAATTACGGCTCTAGTCAGCAGTCAGTTGTGTTCGGGCCAGTGTTGCTGGCCAGGCCTGGTCTGTACGGAGTCTTATCGAATTTGAGGACTGGTGCTCAGTGTGGCCTGAGCAGCATGTCTTCTGGACTGGCTCTCACCCACACACACACACACACACACACAAAGACACAAAATTATCGGAACACACTACTATCTGATGCACAACCTTTAGAGAATGTGATAGGCTGCTTTTAAATGCAATGGCTGCCAGAGGACACAGATGTGTTAAACATCAGAAAAACGACAACTGACAAAAACACGCAAGTATGTTCAAAAGCACTCTGAAAGAGACAGCGTAGTCCTAAAAACTGACAAATATTAACAGTATGTGCTGTACGTGTGTGTGAGATCATTTGTACTGTATAAGTATGTGTACACACATATGTGCCTAATCCTATGCCCCTGGGTGCATTGTGGGGCTTTTGTTTTTTTTTTAAATGCACAAATGCATCTCGAAAGCAATTCCACAACAATAGTTCATTGTTGCCTCGGCCCATGAGGACACACCACACTCCTGGGACTTTATTTCTCTCCTCCCCCTTGATGCGAACACATATGCAATGCACAAATCCACATAATTACATCTGTTGTATATTTCGTGTGTTTGCACAGAAATGCAAACTGCAGCTCGGTTCCACTTTGTTCTGTATGATCGACTGTGCCTGCCTGCTGCCTGATTTTTCCTTTACACCCCTGCGTCTCCTTTTCTATCAGGACACCAACTATGTCTTTGGTCATGGTTGTGAATTATCTGCCTGCGAAAGAAGCCTGGAAAAAAAAAACAAAAAAAACAAGGAAATATGAGGAAGCAGCAGGATGCTAATAATGCACCTCCAGCTGTTCAAGTTAACCTGCAAATGTGTCCATCTGTACCTCCAGAGAGAGAGAGAGGGAAAGAGAGGGAAAGAGAGAGAGAGGGAAAGAGAGGGAAAGAGAGAGAGAGAGGGAAAGAGAGAGAGAGTGATAGAGATGGGAGGTAAACAGTGGAGGAGCACAAAAATGTTGCAGATTTAATAGAGAATGAAAAAGGAAGAAAGAAAACAAGAAGGAGAGAGAAAGAGTGAGAGGGTGATTAGGTTGTGTGTGCTGAGGTTGTTCTGGCAGGAAAGCAGCTCTGTGTAACAGTAGGAGTGACCTTGCTGGGTTTAGACCGTCCCTTCCCCTGCCCTGCATGCAGCTGTGCCCTGCCTCTGGACCTCCATGCTGGACACCATTACACACACACACACACACAAATATATATCAGAAAGAACATTATACTGTACCTAACCCTAATCCTGCACTTTATGGTCAACCTTGTAAATATACAGTTGAACACCATAGCACGTCTTTCCATGAACAATCCGTATTGCTCGTCTTCTAGCTTTCATCAGTGGCAAATTCTAACCACAAGGCTAGACCACTCTCACCACAGCACTGACACAAAAACACAACAACACGGCCACATCTGTTAGACTCGTACCCGGGTCACACACACTGAATGAACCACCACCCAAATAATATCTGCACAGCAGTTATCCTAAGGTCCATTGATTGAGTAGAGGAAGGCTGGCTGGTACAGTAGCAACCAATAAAACACAGTCACTTAATGACCCATATGGTAGGTATTAGGTGTGTATTGCAATGTCATATGTATCTGTATCTGTTCTCCAAATCCTGTGCTCCAAATATTCAGATTTAAACCCAAAGAGGATTTTTTTTGTTCTTCGTGGGTTTTTTTTTTTTTGGAGTTAAATATAGAAACATTGGAGAATATAAAAACAATAAAATAAACAGAGGTAGACATGCCAGCACTGTCAGCACTGGACTGTGAAAACAATTCCTCATTACTCGAGTACGCAAACTGGACACAACTAGTGAATGTTTAGTGCACAGGACTGCTTTTAAAGCGCACCTACAGTGAGGGAAAAAAGTATTTGATCCCCTGCTGATTTTGTACGTTTGCCCACTGACAAAGAAATGATCAGTCTATAATTTTAATGGTAGATTTATTTGAACAGTGAGAGACAGAATTACAACAAAAAAAATCCAGAAAAACGCATGTCAAAAATGTTATAAATTGATTTGCATTTTAATGAGGGAAATAAGTATTTGACCCCTCTGCAAAACATGACTTAGTACTTGGTGGCAAAACCCTTGTTGGCAATCACAGAGGTCAGACGTTTCTTGTAGTTGGCCACCAGGTTTGCACACATCTCAGGAGGGATTTTGTCCCACTCCTCTTTGCAGATCTTCTCCAAGTCATTAAGGTTTCGAGGCTGACGTTTCGCAACTCAAACCTTCAGCTCCCTCCACAGATTTTCTATGGGATTAAGGTCTGGAGACTGGCTAGGCCACTCCACGACCTTAATGTGCTTCTTCTTGAGCCACTCCTTTGTTGCCTTGGCCGTGTGTTTTGAGTCATTGTCATGCTGGAATACCCATCCACGACCCATTTTCAATGCCCTGGCTGAGGGAAGGAGGTTCTCACCCAAGATTTGACGGTACATGGCCCCGTCCATCGTCCCTTTGATGCGGTGAAGTTGTCCTGTCCCCTTAGCAGAAAAACACCCCCAAAGCATAATGTTTCCACCTCCATGTTTGACGGTGGGGATGGTGTTCTTGGGGTCATAGGCAGCATTCCTCCTCCTCCTCCAAACACGGCGAGTTGAGTTGATGGCAAAGAGCTCCATTTTGGTCTCATCTGACCACAACACTTTCACCCAGTTGTCCTCTGAATCATTCAGATGTTCATTGGCAAACTTCAGACGGGCATGTATATGTGCTTTCTTGAGCAGGTGGACCTTGCGGGCGCTGCAGGATTTCAGTCCTTCACGGCGTAGTGTGTTACCAATTGTTTTCTTGGTGACTATGGTCCCAGCTGCCTTGAGATCATTGACAAGATCCTCCCGTGTAGTTCTGGGCTGATTCCTCACTGTTGTCATGATCATTGCAACTCCACGAGGTGAGATCTTGCATGGAGCCCCAGGCCGAGGGAGATTGACAGTTCTTTTGTGTTTCTTCCATTTGCGAATAATCGCACCAACTGTTGTCACCTTCTCACCAAGCTGCTTGGCAATGGTCTTGTAGTCCATTCCAGACTTGTGTAGGTCTACAGTCTTGTCCCTGACATCCTTGGAGAGCTCTTTGGTCTTGGCCATGGTGGAGAGTTTGGAATCTGATTGATTGATTGCTTCTGTGGACAGGTGTCTTTTATACAGGTAACAAGCTGAGATTAGGAGCACTCCCTTTAAGAGTGTGCTCCTAATCTCAGCTCGTTGCCTGTATAAAAGACACCTGGGAGCCAGAAATCTTTCTGATTGAGAGGGGGTCAAATACTTATTTCCCTCATTCAAATGCAAATCAATTTATAACATTTTTGACATGCGTTTTTCTGGATTTTTTTGTTGTTATTCTGTCTCTCACTGTTCAAATAAATCTACCATTAAAATTATAGACTGATCATTTCTTTGTCAGTGGGCAAACGTACAAAATCAGCAGGGGATCAAATACTTTTTTCCCTCACTGTATTATGGTTTTGAAACTAATTTCTAATTTTGTTTTAGAGGTCTCTTACAATAGATTTACATGCATCCAAGTTCAAAAAACACTTTAATGTGTTTAAAAACGACTTGTTAAATGATCCGTTCTAAAGGATTTGTTCTAAACTCCTCCTTTCAGACAGCATACTCTGCTCTGATTGGTCAGATGTCCCAGTTTGTTGTGATTGGTCTACCGCTGTCACCGTGTTTCAAAAAGGAAACGCCCACTATCATAAGTGTTTCAGCTCCGTCTGTCATCGAGCAGCCGATGAAGACCAGAGGCGGGGCTTTTTGTTACTAACCTATGTAGGTTTGTACAGGAAGTAAGTCTGGAATTACTAACGACTCGTTTCAGCTGTTCAAAACCAGTTCCTTCTTTTGGGAGTCATTAACCCCGTTTGTCATGCGCGTTGATTCTTGAAACTTTACAGTTTTTACACTCACAAACAGCTCAATAACACACTACGTGAAAAGTAATATTTAAAAAAAACCCATAATAGGTGCACTCTAACCCTGCTTGCTGGGTTTTTTGTTTTTGGTTGTACCTGCCCGTGATATTTTCTAACATATTTAGTTGGTTCAATTTCCCGATTAGCCTAATTTCAACCCCTGAGACCCGGCCCAGGCAGTTACTACAGATCACTGCACGTCGGTCTCGTTTGTCTCATACTGTATGTGACATTTCGCATGAATGTAAAAGCCTCCAGCTAGTACAAAATTTTTGTTGTGCCCTGTGGGATCCCAGTCCTGATGCACCCCTCTAGTCTCAACCAGATACCCTCGGAACCTTTCCCACAAAATTAAAAAAACCCCTCAATATCTGTATTTATATCCGTTTAGAACACATTATCTGTTCAATCTCAATAATATATCTGTATTTGGTTACATCACTAGTATTTATTTCTTTTAAAAAAGGCCTACAAAATTTGTGCATTCTGGAACTTTAAGAAGATTTCCGAAACATAATTATGCAATATTCATACAAGGACCAAAAAAAAAGGCCAAATCTTCTGATAAGTACTACGGCTCATTCGGCATTGTGGAGACAACTGTCATTTGCTAAGCCTCTTTACAAAGTGAGCTGGGCCTCTGTCTCTGATGTCTCTGTTATTCCCTGTGTGGGGCGCTGCCTTTGATGTCACTTAATGGAACGGGTTTCTTTCTGCAGATTAGGGAATAGGGAATGAGAGAAAGAGAAGAGACCTCATCTTCCTGTAGGATGATGGAGAAGTCTGCCTGAAATCCACTTTCCTCTGAACACAAATCTCTCATCATTCCTTGATCCATGTATGATGTCTGGGGTTTCTGAGCCAGTATCACCCAACATACTTCAGCTTCTCACCCTGCCCAGGTCTTTTCAACGTTCGTTTCAGTAGTTATTTAAAGCCCATCCCAAAGGCCTTACAAGCTTTACACCATGCTCAAACACAAACACACCAATACAGTATATTTAAGTACCATATATGGGCTGAGACTGGCTGCTAATGTGGACAGATCTGAAATTGAAACAGATCTCGAATGCTTTTCTCATGCCTAAGAGAAGCAGAGAGCAGTAAAAGCACTCGAGCACTACTCGAGTCTGTCAGCCAGATCTCCTATAAGGACTCTTAATATAAGGAAATGATGAAGTGAAGACACAGGTGACCCATTCCTCTCATTCTGACAATTTCCATCTCTCTTTAGCTCCTCCTATGTACCTCACTCTTCTCTCTCTGATGCACCTACTCTGGGCTAATTGAAGGTTAGGAAAAAAATAAAAAAATAAATTCCATACTAATATTAACATCATTGTGTGAGATGCTGGGATTATTAAAGATGACAAAGTTGGCATGTTCAGAGAAGCTTCCCCCTGAGGGAGCGACACCAAACCTCCCCCTGAGGGAGCCATACCCGAGTTGCAAAAATCAATATTAATGCGCATGCATTCACAACAAAGGAAGCGTGTCAGCGGTCGTGTTTAGAGGACGCTTTTCATTTTAACTTTGTTGCAGGCTTTTTTTCTCTTGACATCATTGCTTGTCCCCTCTCCATGAGGACAGGGGTGTAGGGGTATATATAGCCTCCAGAGTAAAAAAAAAAAAGCCCTACTGCAGTCTGAAGACCCTAATGTCACCTGTTTGCACATAATCCATATCTATATATATATATATATCTATCTATATATATATATATATATATATATATATATATATATATATATATATATATATGTATATGTGTGTGTGTGTGTGTGTGCGTGTGTGTTAATTCATCTATCCCTCCTTGCTAGTTACTCAGGAGAAGAATTAGCCTGTTCCTGTTTACATCACTCTGTCATTGTGTCTTGAGAATTAGCATTATATCAGGATAAGGATTATACATTAGATGTTAAGAAGCATTTAAAACAGATTTAAAGTCCACATGAAATGGCTTTTTAGCTGCGATTCGATTCCGTATGTGCGACGTCATCTTGAAGTATTTGACTGACATACCCCCCGCCAAATCTAAACAAGCCTGACAGTAGCTTGCTATTTAGCTAAATATGCAGAAAAGCGAATACAGTGACAAGAGTGTTTTATGTGTTTTTACTGATGGAGAAGCCCTGACGGTGTATAAAGACAAAATTGTATTTTCACTCAGTCTGCGCAAGTGATATATTCCACTTATTTATATTCCACTTATATGATATATTCAGACGAGCACTGAAGAGCCCCAAGTTTGTAAAACACCTCCGAAAAGTGTCTGTCACATAACTGCAACCTCATATGTTTCCCTCCCTCTTCAAAATGAATAAACCCAAAAGGGAATAAAGGGAAAAGTGAATAGTGAGCAGGAAGACGCATAGCCAAAACACACTGAAGAACTGTGTTTGCTGCTAACAAGCTACTGCTGTAGAGCAAGACAGTCCTGAGAGCAAGACATATACAGTATATGGTTAGCACGTTTGCCTCGCACCTCCGGGGTTATAATCCTGCCTCCGACCCTGTGTGCGCAGAGTTTGCATGTTCTCCCCATGCTTCAGGGGTTTCCTCCCCCAGTCCAAAGACTGGATTGTAGGCTGATAGGGATGGCATCTATAAATTGTCCGTAGTGTGTGAGTGTGTGTGATTGTGCCCTACGATAGGTTGGTACCCCATCCAGGGTGTCCCCTGCCTTGTGCCCCGAGTCTTCTAGGATAGGCTCCAGGCTTCCCCGCAACCTTGTGTAGGATAGGTGCTACAGAAAATGGATGGATGGATAGATGAACCATCAAACGTTTTTTGCTCGATTTCCCAGAAGTGTTGAACTGTAAAATTACAATGAGAATATTTCCCAGATTTCAGATTTTGTATTGTATTGATTTCCATAACACAAAAGGACAGGTACAACAAAAACCTCTGAAACACTCATTTTGATATCAGGTGCACGTTAAAGCAGCTCTTAAACCATCTCTCAAAACACAAGGTGCTGGAATGAACATCCCCAAGCTGTCCAAACGTCTGAGTCACTGGCTATGACTCACCTCTTTACTAGGCACTGAAATGAGAACTAGATCTGCATTAGACAGTAGCTGTCCTATGTTTATGCGAATCTGTATTTGCATAAAGATATACATGTTTTGGAGACTACAGAGCACCTCCACATGTGGATAAAGGCTAAATGAGGTAAACATAAATAGAAATCTCATTGTTCGAATTTCTTCACAGGGTCTGTGAAGTGCAGCTGTCTCAATTAACCATACATGGCAAGCAAAACCCCCTACAAAACATTACATCATAAATTACGAATTAATTTCTTGAACACCAGGCAAAATCACGATGCAGCACACATCTTGTGCATAAAACATCTGGAAACAGCTGGCGGTCAAGTGTTATGTGCTGATTTGCATATTATGTACAATACAGCAATCGGGTTTCAATCTGGCTAACTGGAGACACATTTTACTGTAGGTACAAACACACGTCATCAAAACCTTAAAGGGATGTAATCCAGATACAAGATGCATTATAACATGGAGTAAAGAAAGAGCTGAGCCGAAGATACAAAAGCACGATCAGGGCTTTACCTCTTTCGGTCTCAGATAACGACGCGGCAAGGTGCCAATACTTTAATAAAATGACCACTCACTTTATTCTTATTTCTCCTTCACACTGTATCTGAATACGGACTGAGATTCTTTTGACTGATGGATCTGTGAGGATCAGTGGTGTGCCTAATTTTACAATTTGATCCGTGCGATAAATCGGCCTAAAGCACGTACGATACACACACACGCACACATGCCAACACACACATGCCCAGATGCTCGCATACACACAGGCCAGATGGAGGAGCCAATTCAGGGCCAAGCGCGTGTGCACTTTGTCCGTATGCCTCGTTTCCTCTCCGATCGTCACGTCTGAGTTCTCAACTCATCTAACGCTATTATTGTTTTTCCCCTTTTGTCTTCTCTCTCTCTCTCTCTCACACACACACACACATCAAAATAACATCTGTTTGTGTCTATGCAAACACCTGACAGGCAGCTGATGCACCCCTTCGCGCCATTGTACAAAGAAAAAAAAAGGTCTTCTTTAGAGTGAGAGCACATCTGGATGGAGAGCCGTTGGCCTGATCCAGATGTGGGCTTCCATGCTCAGCAAGCTAAAACACACCTGGACACCCTCAGCAGTCAGACAAAGAATAAAAAAACACACACACACAACAAAGATCCTTCTCTATTCTCTCACTCTTTTTCAGTCCCGTTCTCATACAGTACATGTACACATCATTGCAAAACAGTGTTACAAAAAAAAACAAACAAACCTGGCAATAGAATTGTAGTAGTGCAGCTTTTGGTAGCATGCGTATGCGAGTATGCACACACACACACACACACACACACACACTCAAACACACACACACACTGTGGACTACAATGATATAGTGTATGAGGAGCAGAGAGGTTGTGACTGCGAGAAGCTGCCTCTATCAAACCCCAATAGCTGCCCATACTTAATCCCCCATGATGCATACACACACACACACACACACAAACACACGCGGCCATCCAGACGCTAAGGGAAATGAACACTGCCTCTTTGTTGTTTGTGTTTGAGAGAATGTGTGTGCAAAGAGTAAGAATACAGAGTTAAATGCTTTGCTTCATCATATATCATCATACGATATATGCAATATGATGAAATACAAAGACTGCAGGCATAAACACACATGTCTCCATACAGAACGACAAAAAGCCTAGACTTACACGCACTCATGCACACAGGGCAACGCAGATCAGGGATGCTGTGGCACAGGGGAGCCAGTGCCGAGCTCGGCTATGCCCAAGGTCTTAATGACTTAATTGGGGTAATTATTTGGATAAGAAGTCCAATCACCTGCTTCTTTTTCCTGAAGGTCCTCATCAGGAGCTAATTAAAGAGCTGCTCCCAGTGAGAGACCTGCCACTGCTACATCAGACAGCTAACAACTGCAGTAAAGGCACAGTATACTCCATGCTCTCTCTCTCTCTCTCTCTCTCTCTCTCTCTCTCACACACACACACACACACACACGCTTGTCTTACTATCATGTGAGGACCTTCCATTGACATGATTATTAATGCAGCTAATTAATGTTATGCCTAATCCTAATCTTAACCACCAATATATAAACACACGCACACACACACACACACACAGGAAGCCTTTCTCTCATCCTTCTCACCTGCTCCTGACCTCAGACTCAGTCTTTCACTCCTCCCTCTATCTTTTCCATCTCCTTCTCTACCGTTCTGCCTTTCCCACTTTCGTCTCGCTTCTCAGCTCACAGCTTTAATCTCTGGCTGTCTCGTCTCCTTCACTCTTCTCCTCTAAGGGCCCTGACACACCAGCTACTCATCATATCAGGAGGTGGCAGTAGTCTGTATTTATAATAATCAAAAAGGAAAGTATCATGGAGACAAGGAGACTAGTATCATGGAGAAAAGGATGTGTTCCAAAGCACACACTACTACACTGAAGAGTGTGTGGGGAAAAATATAGTGTGCCACTTAACTGGATCAGTACCTATAGTCATGTTCTACATACTTACATACTACTTAGAACAGTAGCATGCGAATTTGTGACCAGGGCGCATGCTTTTTCAGCACGCTGCTGATCTGTTTAAAGTGTGTGCTCGGAAATGTAACGTTCCGTCTGGACAATTTGCTATAACAGATCCAAACATGGTGGATCTGTTACGCTGTGAAGTGGGTTTTGCTGCCATGCTTTATGTCCACTTGTCTTCTTAAGGAGAAATCAATACAGAGTTATCCTGACTGATCGTCTTCATCTTGTGATGAAACATTCTGAAACTCCGCCCCCATCCACCGGGCATGAGAGCTCACTGAACACTTTGATGAAGTTTGATGAAATAATGTAAATCATATCCTATGATGTTTGCAATCACCGTATCTCAACCCAGTTGAACAGCTTTTGGCGATTTTGGAGCAATATGGTAGACACTGCTCTCCAGCACCATCATCCAAGCACCAATTGAGCGTGCAGGATTTCACAGGAGGTTTTTTTTAGATTGCTGTGGCCAAAAATGCTTAATTTAGCTTGAGTTTTTTTGTGTTTTTTTTGCAGAAAACTACAAAATTGCAATTGCACGAAATTGTCTTTCGCAGTGATGTTTGTTGGTAAATGAGACCTTTTAGCTGCACTCATGTTCAACACAAGTGAATTGAAGAGGGCTTTGGCTGAATGTCTGTTGTGATGTGATGTCATCGCATGACACGTCTCGGCCAAAATCGGTGGAAAATCTGCAGTCATTTTGAAAAATTGCAAGCTCCTCTGAATATCGATTTCGTGTCCATTTCCACGATCGCAAAATCCTGAGGGACTGATTGAGGAAACATCGTTTTAAAAGAAGGCCGTTCTTATCTCCAGTACAGATCCAGTGACTTGTAGTATCTATGCCAAGGTCATGGGAAATGGTCTGCACTTATATAGCACTTTTTTTAACCTTAGCAGTTCTACAAAGCGCTTTACACTGTTTCTCGTTCACCCATTCACACACACACCAGTGGTAGCAGAGCTGCCATGCAAAGCGCTAGCTTGCCATCGGGAGCAACTTGGGGTTCAGTGTCTTGCCCAAGGACACTTGGAGTCATGTGGGCCGGGAATCGAACCAACCCGCTCTACCACCTGAGCCACAGCTGCCCAAAGGTATCTTGTGGTATCTATGCAGAAACTGAGATTACCTTCAAGAAACCGAGAAATAGTGAGCAGGTACGCAACAAAAGTTGAAAAATACGTACTTTGTTGTTCTGTGTTGTTTGCTTGCTTTGCTCTCATCTGTTTCTCTTTTCCTGCACTGATCAGAGACAATAATCAGTGCTTTGAAAAGCCAATTCTGGAGTCAACCACACAAATAGAATGGAATTGACTCGAATTGAAAAGTGACGACTACATTAACCATAAGAATGCTCAGTGGTCTGCCACGTGATGGTGTCTGATGGTCAACACTTAGTTTGAGGTGTCAGGGCTCTTCCTTTATCATTTCCTCTCTGTGGCCCTTTCACTTGTTTCTTATTCCTTCTTGGTCCACCATCCATCGACGTCTCTCTGTCATTGCTCTGCCATCCCACCTTAATCTCTTCTTATCCTGCCCATCTCTCTCTCTCTTTCTGTCTCTGGAGGGAGCTAGCGTGTGGTGAGGAGGCTCTCTCTCCTGCAGTAGCTCTGCTGCGCTGCTTTAATTGTGACAGCACCCTGATGAGCTGCTGGAGCTTGGGCTGCCTCCACAGAGTGTTCAAGGGTAACCAGTGGGGGCTAACTCCATCCTCACCACACACCCACCCACATCATGCACTCACTCACATACACACATACACACACACACATACACACACATAACATGGAGGGGTCCTCAAACAGGCGCCCAGAGAGCACCCGTCAAATGCTCACTCCTCACATCTCATTAATCAGCTGCCAACATCAAACAGCAACACTGCGGCTTCCCGGGGGCCTGCCGACCCGCCTGCCTCACACTGATGTGTCTGTGGTGGCAAAGGCATTCGTAGTCCCATTGTGAGAGAGTGTGTGAGTCTGTGTATGTGTGAGATGCATACTGAGTATGCTGCAAATGTTTCGAGTTGTAATGCATTAGTGGTTTGTGCAAACTTGAAACTTTTGTGTGCCCGCTGCTGCCTGTTTTCTGTGTGTGTGTGTGTGTGTGTATGAACATTGTGTGCTACTTAGTAAACAAAGTCTCTCAACAGAGTCCTCTGTCTGAGGAACGGCTTTCCATCTGCACCCAGTGTAATCTAGCAAATGGAGGATACAATATTATGCGTGCACACACACACACACCTTAATGAGATAAATTCTAACCAGTTCACCTCTTAATGACGGTAAAACACTCCCCCCCCTCCCCACATTCTCTTCCTCCTTTTAGAAGTGTTGAGTACAAACAGGGTGATTAGATGGTGGGAGTATGTTCCATGTGTGTTAGAGCAATGCACGCTCTCTCCCCAGCTGCAACCCATTACAGCAGGGAATGATTTAATAAACCAGAGAGAGTGAGAGAGAGATTGAGAGAGAGAGAGAGAGAGAGAGATAGAGAGAGACTTGGAGACTTTGACTTTTAAGATGCCTTTAATGCATCTCCCTTGAACTTCCTGCCTTGAATTCCCCAAATATCCCCCAAGCACCCTGTGGCAACCGCCAGACCACAAACTCCAACATACTGTACACATTTGTTTCCTCATCAACAACTGCAACATAACATACTGAATACTGTCTAAATCCAAAAACGAGAAGAAAAAAGTGGAAACACAAAATGAACACACGCAATAGTGAAAGAAAGAATGACAGAAACAAAGTGTGTGTGTGTGTGTGTTACTTTGGAGTGTGCGAGTTTTACTGCCATACTTTACTAGCGCCTAAAGAACCGTTTTGTTCTTTGGTATACGTCCAGTGTGGCAGAGCAAGGTCAAATTGAGCATTACCCAACACGAGTGTGTTTTAGATACACTAGCTATATTTACTTGGAGGAGCTTCATCTTTTCCTCCTGAGCACAGAGCCTGAATGAACTGTATATGTGCACTAAACTCAGCACTTTGTATATACACGTATACTAAAGGTGCATGTGAAAAGTGGCATATTAGTCACATTGTTACCATAGCGACAAGATGCTTGGAAGTCTTGTCAGAGTGTAACAGGTAGCTTATTGCTTCAAGGTCACGGTGGATCTGAAGCCTGGATCTCTGCACTAAATTGTGTTATTCTGAGATAAACCTGTTTTTAATGTTATTATATCACAGTATGGTTGAATTCTCGAATCACAAGAGAGTGTTGATTAATTATCTAAGGGCGCGGCTCAGACAGTAGTGTCGACTGTAACGTAATGGCGGTTTAACATGAATGTGCTAGTTCTGATAAGTTATCGTTTCTATAGTCGCAACTCATTCTCACAGACTTGTACGGAGGATGATCCACAAAGAAAAATGTGTAATCCTTGATACAGAGACGTTTATTGAACGTTTATAGAAGGAGTCTTGTGTGTCAGTGCTTTGTAACAGTCAGTTTCCTTATTAATTTCAGTGGAGTGGAAAAAAAAAAAAGAGAGGCTGGTGATGGGAACAACTGTTTATACTGTATCTTATGCAAAGTGTCTCGTGAACATCAAATGGAGCTATAAACAATTAAAACACATGATGTGTTATTCATTAATAAATGAAAAATCGTTCTCATTTTCAAATGAGGCCATGCTGTTATATTGAAATAAGCCACCTCAGGGTGGTAACTCCACTGGGTTCTATTCAAATAAAAGCACGGGCCATTGTGTGTTATTCCTTACTTACCTAACAGCAGACAAGATGAAGCATTTATTTTTGCGATTCAGTCTACTCTGAATCAGACATGTCCATTCGCAATTTTTTTCTTTTGTAAACATCTCTAACGTTACCTCACAGGAACGGCTACAAATGATCTAATTCAAAGGTTTACATGGTCGACGGGATCATCCACCTCGGTCGACTGGATAGAAATTTCAATTTCGAATCTTCCTCCGTGAGTTTACTCTATTAGCAACTGATCTATGGCTGTATATATCAGTAAATATGGTAGCTGATATAATTATTTGGATGGTAATGGCATCCAAACACACACTTACACGTAAACCCACACACACACACCGTTCTGCCACCCCAGCTGTACAAATACCAGGGAGAGAGATGGAGAAAGAAGAAAAAAATTAAAGATTGAGAGAGTGAAAAGAAGAGAAGAGAAGGAAAGAGATAGCAGTAATGTGAGAGGGTTAGGGTCTGGGGCTAGACAGAGCTCCACACAGTAAGTGAAGGATATTTTATGGTCATCTTTATGCTCCTCCATTCACTGTCTTTCTTTTTTGTCTTTCCTAGTCTCTCTCTTTCTCACTCCCCTGGCACGCTCCCCTCCTTCCTAATACCACAGTCTGCTGTGCAATGCTGGGCCAATCGCTAGGGCATCTGGGACTGCACTCAGGGTGGGGGAATGCAGCAGCACGGAATCTGTGCGTCTCAGAAGCGCAGGACTGGGTGTGTGAACGAGGGAGTGTTAATGTACGCGAGCGGGATTTTGGATTTTTTTTTTTGTTTATCCTTTTGTGTTTGGGAACGGTGAACCAATCTGGGAACCAATCTGGCGCCGTGTGCGTCGTTTTGTGTGAGAAGCATGTTTAGTATGTGTGCATACGTGTAGAGAATACGTTGATCCAACGAGCGTTATTGTTGTTAGTGTAATATTGCGTAAAAGTATGCAGACAGGTCAATATAAAAGTCCTGCACTGATAAGAAACAGGAACTACAGCATCCAAGAGTGAGGTGGAAGGTGTGAGTGGGTTAGTTATGCACTGGCGTGTGCATGGCATACTTCTAGAATTTGTATGTTTGTGCATGTGTGTGTGTGTGTGTGTGTGTGTGTGTTTAGGCTCTAATCTGGCTCCTGTATGCTCATGTCAGAGTGTGCTCTCAGCTGGCTCTCCTGGGGACAGTGACAGTAAAGTCTCTCTAATCCCTCCAGCCCTTCACAAACAACACACCTCCTATTGCATGCTGATGAGGCCTACAGCACACAGACACACGCATACACAATAGGAAAATGTATAAACACAGGCACACATATAACCCATACACAAACATACAATACACTCTCATAGTAGAAGCCGTGAGCAGAAAAACAGGTGCAATATATTATTCCTTTTATATTAATGGCTTGACACACCAACCTGACTGTAGGCCATTGGACGCTGTAAAGCGTGTGTGGCCGACCACCATTTTGAGGTATGCCCTGCACCACTGGCGCAAACCAACTGGACTTGTTGAATTGATATTGGACGCAGGCAGGAGAAAAGGTTCTCTGATTGGATATTCAGCTGAATGAATCAGGGAAAGAAAAAAAAAAACCGCACCAATAAACCAATTCAGAAACATATCTGTATTCGTTCAAAATCCCGTATATCCGGAGCTTCCCTTTTCATTTACAATTATTAATATTGATGTGAATTTTTCAGTAATTTTAAATATCTGTTGTGGTGTTTTTGGTTTGTTAATGTGTTTTGCATCACAGGCCACCATAGAAATAGAAACGGAAGTGAGGAAAACAAGCAAACAACACTCATTACTTCTCACCTTCTGGCTCTCTGTAGTTAGCTGTATTTTAGCAAAGAAAATGGCTGATTCAGAGATAAACAGATTCAGAGTGGTGTGGAAATAGTAGCAGGACTGGATTATTTAATAGCACACCATTGTAATAATATTGATAGGTGCTGTTCTGTTTTAATAAACAAATGACTATAGTAATTCAGGACAGTGAATTGTATAATAATATAGACTTACTAATACAGAGTAGAATTATTATGTCATGCACGCCTAGAACGTTCATCCATACCAGCTGCTAAATTTTAAGTGCAAGTTTTCACACAAGATCTGAACCAACATGCAAAGCAAGTCTCAGGGTGTGTCTCAATCAGCACCCCAGTTCAGTAGTCAGGGCACTGATCAGATCAGGGAGTCGGCCAGTTTAAGGGCTGTCTCGATTGCAGAATACTTCCAGTGCACTGGAATGTTCGCTCCATACAAAAAAAATCCAACAATGCATTGCAAAAACCAGTGCGCATCCATGCTCACTATGTTCCCTTACTGGAAATGACGTCATGTTTTCTGAAGCCTCTCAGCTCAAACAAATGCAGGACGAACTCTCAGCTAACTTTGTTTACAAATGTAAGTAGCTTGTTATCGTTGTTGGAGCTTTCTAATGATTACTCACGTTAGTGATTTTTTTACATTATTTGACGTTCTATATATGGTTTGTTCGAGTCTAACGGCTTTTAAGTGTTTAATGATTAAAAAAAAATCCACTAACTAGCTTATGATCCTGCTTGAAGTACCATGAGCGATTGAGCTAATAAATTTATGACATATAATATCAGAAAGATATCGGTCTTCCCTGTTAATGAAAAATGCCAGATGTGATGACATTTTACAACGATGGAAATTGAGTCATCAGTGTCCTAATGTGTAGTGAGCCAGGGTCCTTATCAGTGCCCAAACTCGTTATACACTGATATACTGATTCACGACCTAGGGCGCTAGGAAGCTGATTGAGACACACCCTTGGTTAGTGCTAGTTCTTATCAGTTTGGTGTGTTATAGCAGTAAATTAGCATAGCATAATCACATTTTTGAGATGCTGGGCCATATTACACCTAGTCTTCCAAACCAGACCTCTAGCTTTCTCCAGAGAGTCTGATCATTTCTGTGCCTACTTTCACAGGAAATTTCTTCAACATTGCAAAAGAAAAGTATGTCAAAGACACTCTCAGCAAAAGACTGTCCATCTCACTCTCTCTTGCCATAGATAAGCCTGGGAACTGATAAAGAGGCAGAACCCATATTAACAGAGGGATGGAGAAAAAGAAAAAAAAGGACTAAGTCCTAATAACCAGCTCTGCCTTCACTTCATTTCCCACTGAAAGATACGGAACAAGGGAAAAGACCCTACTGCATGGATTAGAAACGAAAGACAAAGAGAGCCAGGGAATCTAAGCGGGATGTCAGATCTAAGCCCCCATACTCTTCTACATGCTGCTCCAAAGAGAAGGATTTGCACTCCCACTGAGGTAAGGAGGGAGCATGGAATGAGCAGGGAGAACAGCACACAGGAAAGACAGACAGACAGACAGACAGACAGACAGAGAACGACCAATCAAGCATCAGGTAAATCAGTAGTACTCTAAAACTCGATCTTCTTGCATCTAGTACTACTTTATCAAACTAGAGAAACTGCAGTTTCTCTCTGCAGGTATTTTAGGAATTTATAAATGAACACTGGCAATCTTTGACAAAATTTTTTGTTTATTTGCAGATTCTATCTGCTGAATGAAAACATCAGCAAAACGCCACAGGCTCACGTTGCCTTACATCTACTGCTTCTCATCTGGAATGAATGTTTATATAATACTGATCATTGTGAAAGACAAAATGCTCGATGCTAATCTGTCTCAGACAAGGTGATGTAAAGTGCTCTTCTACCAAGCCATGAATCAGCAGTAGTGAAAATACAGAAGGTACAAGGGTGGATTGAACATTCTGGCTTACAAACATCCTGATTCAATGTAATGTTTAGTTAAATCCAGTTAAATTCATCTGGTTAGGTTTTTTTTTTTTTTTTTAAATCTAAACCCACAAATTCAGTTTACACTAGCCCAGAAACAATAATAACCGAGCCCTTCTCTCCATTATCCAACCCTAACGATACTTTCAGAGGCATATCTGAGTCTCACTAACAGGGGACAACGCACAGGCGTACAACACACCTGCAATCTGTGCTATCGATCCAATCCGTCTCCCATCCCACACCTGTGCGGCTTCTACTCCTCTCATCTCTCCATTTTGTGCTCTCTTCTCCCTACGATCAGAGTATTCCCTTCCCTATTAAGTGTTAACTTCCCTCAGCAAATCAAAAGGATCATGTTTAAATGAAGCTCCTCCCTTATTTCTCTAAGATGTAAAGCTGGACCAATTGAAAAAAAAAAAGTCTTATACAGGAAGAGTGGAGCTCATATGTGTAGAAGAGACAGCAATATATACACCCGCATGCCTGCATTGGCTTGAACCCACATTCACACACAAATTTTGATTTCCCAGACAACAATAACGCAATGACTAATATGACTAACATGACTGTGCTGAAATGGAACTGCAATTTGTGGTTTTTGGCTATAGGAATGTGTGTATGTGTGTGTGTGTGTGTGTGTGTGTGTGTGTATCTGTATGGTTAGTTTGTAAGTGGATGTGTGTTTGTGGGTGCGTGGTAAACTGTCATCGTTCCATGCTCACGGGTGGGGGCATCTGCGTGACAGAGACTCCCTAAGAGCTTCACCACAGAGCCTTGAGCCTTTTCAGAAAGCCTCTGTCCTCCAGTGACCGCCTGTATATATATGAGAGAGAGTGAAACTGTTTTCTGAGCATGTGTACGCTTCACTCACAAAAGCAAGTGAAATGACTAAGCACGTCTGAATGCGCCGCGTATAGCATCTGTCATTTT
This sequence comes from Ictalurus furcatus, assembly GCF_023375685.1. Taxonomy (NCBI): domain Eukaryota; kingdom Metazoa; phylum Chordata; class Actinopteri; order Siluriformes; family Ictaluridae; genus Ictalurus; species Ictalurus furcatus. The sequence goes on from NC_071258.1 coordinate 12,356,168, forward strand.
CCACTTGGCATTACCATTGCTCGTATGAGTGTGCAAGCTAAAGAAACTGTAGAAGGAAGGAAGAAAGAAAGAAAGAAAGAAAAAAAAGTTCTTCTGACTGTACTAACAGTAGCTCTGTATCCCGCACCACTGGTACTCTCACTGCCAGCTAATGTTAACACTCCAGCATTAAAAATAAGTTCCATCTGTTTGCGACCCTGGCAGCCTGTAAAAGAGCTCCTGATGCTCCGACAGTTGCCACAGCGGCTCATCTCTGGAAGAACGCCGTTCCATCGTGCTCAGGAGCTCCTAACCTGACACACACCCTTGCTTTAGTACATTGGCGACCATCAGAGCCTTGCGTTGCCTCAGAGTGTACGTGTGGGGTGAATGCAGGGTGAGAATGTACGTGGAGGGCGACAGCTGCGTGCGCCCCTCCCTGTCTCCACCCGCTGGGGGCTCGGCTGTACTTCAGGCCGCGGCCGTCAGCCTCTTTTAATCTACCAGCGGGGCTCCGCAGCTGCTGTAAGCGCGCCCAGAATCGTCCAAAGCCACACTCAGCCTTTATGTGCTTTAACCCTTTTCAGCTCAGTGTATCCATGTCTCTTTCCTCATTTCTCTCCAAGTCTCTCTCTGTCTTTCACTTCCCTTTCATAAGGTGAGCCAGACCTCCTACGCCTGGTTAAGATCAGAAATACTGTACATAATGCTGCTCGGGTCCATTTGTGTCATGCCTGTCAAATTACTCGAAAAGCTCTATTCAAGGCTCTATTATAATGACTTTAAAATGAGGTTTTTGAATGCATTTGCATATTAATGAGCCTATTTTTATACTGTTTTATTTATAAAAAAAAATGCTTTCTTAGATAAAGAAAATATCACTATTGCAAAATCATTATTATGTTACTGATTACAACTTTGTTGTTTTTGATTATCTACTCACAGTCATGGTTCTTGTCAAAGTACCTCACATTTACAGTTTATGGGTTCAACATAACATCCACCATATGGAGAATATGGTGTGTGTGTGTATATATATATATATATATATATACACATATTAGTATATATATATGTGCAGAATCCCAAATAGCTTATTTTTCAGTACATGTTCTCACTTCATAGGGTATAACACAATTTATACCATGGTCGGTCTGAATTCTGATTGGCTGCCTATAAACAATTGTATCCATAGTAACATTCAGTTACAGTTGTACACAGTAGTTACATTTCATTATTAGTAGAGATGCGGCACAGATGCAGGTAATTCACACATGCACATCTCTCTCTCTCTCTCTCTCTCTCTCTCTCTAATAACAATTTACTGTATTATAATTCATTAAAATAAATGTAATCTTATCACACTTCTTTATCTCTGTGTATGATTTAGAGCGAGCCGAATTCTAGAATTTTAAACTCTTGCAGACCTAACCGTGGATTATCCCATACATAGTGTGTGCAAAGTGTTGTAGAACCTACTATACTGTACATAGGGCATTATGTGCACAACAGAACAGCATTTGAGATTTAGGCACTGAGAAACAGTGACTTGTGTTCCATCTATCTATCCATTCATCCATCCATCTACTATCATTCATAGATGAAGTGAAATCTGAAAACATTGTAGCATGTTTGTGTTTCTCAAAATGACACCTATTGGAGCTCCATGAGAGGTAGAGTTCAGTTTCGCATGACTGGACAACTGTTCCTACTTTTCTGTCTTGCACTTGGCTGCAAAGGGAGTTGGTGATTCTGTGTCTTCCCTGGCCAAATCTCCTGCTACGTCTCTCCCAGCTTCAGCCTCAATTAGTAAATTAGTTCCACACGACTGGGCAATAAACAGCGATCTGGGAGCTGATAAACACATGCTCCCCACCCCATTAAGAATCACCTCCACTCAGGATACATAGCACCCCCATCCTAAACACAACCCCCCCTCCACTGTTATGAATCACATCCACTCAGGATACATAGCATCCCCATCCTCCCTAAGACCCCCCCCACCCCACCCCATTAAGAATCACCTCCACTCAGGATACACAGCACACCCTCCCCCCCAAAACAAAAGACAAAAACAAAAACCCCACATTCACACACAACTCCTTACCAACTGTGGCCTAATGCTTCACATTGTTTTCCTCTCCAAGCTACTGACTCTGCCCTGGTCTCAAACCAATTACACTCCAGGGAGAGGAAAATAAATGTGTGTGTGCAAGACATGAGATGGAGAAATGAGACATCAGGCCACCAACACCTCCTCTGTATCACACATTAAATCCATATTGCAAATGAAGCATTATGGACGAGTCGGAGGCTGCCGCTAATAGGCAGACCACAGGAAGTCTAAAGGAGCAGGGGGCTGTCACAGAGAGAACGAGAGAGCGAGCGAGAGAAGGGGGGGAGATGACAGAATCTGTAGGAGACAATAACAGGAGGAAACTTTTAAATTATGCGCCGTGAAATGTGTTCGACAGAACATCAAGTGCTATCACATTCCACTTCTCCTCTCACACATGGAGAGACAAGTCTGTCCTCTGCACACGCACACGCGCGCACACACACACACACACACACACACTCACACACAAGGTGTAGCAGTGTGGGCCTGTAGAAATGCACAAACACATACACACAGTAATGCAGACACACACACTGGGAGGAAGGTTGGGAGGGAGGGTTTTTGAGAGAATGGAACAGTTTGTGATAACAGTGGTTAAAGCACTTAAGCTGCTGTAATTAGTGTGTGACAGAAGATCTGCATTTATCTGCCATTGCACAAAGCAGCGTGAGAGGGATCAACAGCCGAGACAAACAGCACTGCTCCCAACTAGGCTTTTAAACTATCTTGGACGCACACACACACACACACACACACACACACACACACACACACACACAACCTAACACTACAACTCAGCCTCTCATCGAGACTTACAATGATACACAGACACCACAGCAGAAGTCATGACATCAGCATGTTAACCAGATCAAAGCATGGACAAATCCAGAAGACTTCAGGAAATTCCTCAGACCAATCTGATGGCATGGGCTGTCCAATGTCCCTCTGATTTAGTCTCGAAAGTATGCAATTTGGCTACTACCACGTCTTATCGGAAATGAAACATGGCATGAAAGTGAACAGCTCCGAGTAACAAACGTGACGCAACACCAATGGCTTGTTCTTTTAAAAAGTAGGTCTTACAGGTCTTGTAGTATGTTTGAAGCTCCACCTAAACAGGCAGCTTCAGGGTTCAATCCTGAGCTCGGGTCACTGTCCGAGTGGAGTAACCTCCCAAAAATATGTCAGTAGCTAGAATCAATATGTTAGGGGTGGATGTGTGTGTGTGTGTGTGTGTGTGTGTGTGTGTGTATGGTGCCCTGAGATGAACTCTCAGGGTGTATTCCCATCTCACACATAGTGTTCTCGAGATATAGATACATTGTGACCCAGACCAGGATAAAGCTGATACAGAAAACGAACGAATGAATGAATGAATGAAGCTTCACCTACTAATATGCATTTATTTGTGTCATCAATATCTATCATAACACATTAACAATTGAATTATTTCAGCTTTTCAGACTCATATACTACCTCCAAGCATAAAGGAATACTCCAGCACATATCAAATTAATCTTTATCTACCACATCTGTGCACTGTAGTACATGTGGATTACCACAAGGAAAAAATAAATAAATAAATAATATATATATATATATATATATATATATATATATATATATATATATATATATATTGGACATATTTCTCTTTCCTGAGCAAAGAATAAAAACTTGAATTTAAAAAATAAATAAATAATATATATATATATATATATATATATATATATATATATATATATATATATATATATATATATATATATATATATATAAATGTGCAAAGGTTGTTGGATCACACTAAGACACGACAAGACTTTCGAGACCCAATAACCCAAATTACTTTAAACTGTATTAATTCAGTGTTGGAAAGTTACATAAAACTATACAAGAACAGTTTTAAGAGACATTCTGTATTATGACCTGTATCATCCTTCATCGTTAGAGTGTGTAGTTTTCAATCTTAATAATATTTTACACATTAATAGACAGTTTTCAATCAGACAACTGCCCTTAGATTTCCATTATGAATATCATCCATCCATCCATTTTCCATATCACTTATCCCTCACACAGGGTCGCACCGGGGAGCCTGGAGCCTATCCCAGGGAACTCGGGGAACAAGACAGACGACACCCTGAACGGGGTGCCAACCCATTGCACGGCACAATCACACACACACTACAAATAATTGGGAAATGCCAATCATGTCAAAATATGTCTTTGGACTGGGTGAGGAAACCGGAGTACCCGGGGGAAACCTCCGAAGCACGGGGATAACATGCACACTGTATGCACACAGTGTGGAGGCGGGATTCGAACCCCAAACCCCAAACGTGCTAACCTCTAAGCTACCGTGCTTCCAGTGAATAACATACACATCAATAAGATTTTCGTTTTTTTTCAGTACAGTGCAACATGTCTCAATTATTGTGTATGTTAATCGCTCATATTTGATTGCGTTAGGTTGAAAATTGCTGGAGTGTTCCTTTAAACAAGTGTGTATACAAGCCCAACTCTGGCCTGTGTTCCCTGGAGTCAGTAACAGTGGTGGGTTCTGTTGTAGGGCCGCTCCTCCTCCACACTGGCTCTGCGTTCCTCAGGGACTACAGCAGGGAGGAGAGTTTGGGTTGGGGGGCTGTGTCTGGGATAAAGAGCTACAGTTTCTCTGGCAACATCCACCCCAGTCCACTTTGGGAATTCACCAGTAATGCACACTTATGAAATAGAGAGAGAGCGAGATACAGAGGGAGAGAGAATATAAGGACGTGTAGAAAGGAGCTGGATTAACATGCCCTCTTCACAGCTTACAATCTGACTATGTGTGAATGGCTGAGGAATGGAGGGAGAGAATGACATGGGGGGAAAAAAGAAAGACAGGGGAGACATATTTGTGCCCTGAGGTCACAAAATTACAGGATCACACTCTTGTCGCACATTCGTCATGGCTACAGGATGCAGTGTGTGTGTGTGTGTGTGTGTGTGGCAGGTGAAGTGTACAAGTGTGGATGGGCTTTTAAAAGTGAAGTGCCCTCAGTTCTCATCTCTCTCCTCTTCTCTCCTCTCTTCCTTGCCTCTGTCCTTCGCTTTTCTTGCCTCGCTGGAGTCATTACTGCCTAATTAAGTGCATGGCTTGTAACATAAGCAAAGCATTAAATTGAAACATTTCGCCCTTGTAAACGATGGGAATGATTATCATGCTAATTCGGCTGCTCTGCTGAGAAAACGAGGCAGCAGGCAAGCAGTGGATCTGTTTATTTCTGTCAAACAGCCCGCGCGCGCCTTTGATTCTCACTTGCTCCAGCTTCACCGTATTGTTGAGGCTGTTTGTTCCGTCACCCTCCGCTAATGACGAACTAAAGAGCAGATTTTCAGCCGGATACTTTGCATACATTTGCACATTTTTAAAGAACCGACGCGGCAAGACATGAGAGTGGAGAAACGCACGTCTCTTGAGGTAGTTAATTCCAACCATCTTCTTAAGAGCAAAACACATGCACGTGCAGTAGCTTAACGTCAGAGGTACGTTGTAGTCCTTATGTTTTTATTTAGATCTCGCAGGTTTCTACTTCTCGTGTCCAGTTAACGACTGTACTTTAAATAATCAGTCGATCGGGCCGCGTTTCACATCCAATCATTTCAGTTTAGCATCCAATCATGTCAAAATTCGACAATCGTGTCAATTCTTCATCTACAATGACTTTCTCATGCTACACAATATAGTTCTGAATATGGATTAGACTTGAGCATGAGAACCCCTAGTAAACTGTTTCCAAAGACTTGAATGAAGAAAAGTGTCTCCTTTGTCTCTCTAGCAGGCGTGAAAAAGCCAACATTAACTGGCTATATTTAACCAAGTTAGCCTGTTTTGTTTGCAAGCCCTGCTGGAAAAATCCCCCAAACAAACAATAGAATCCATCACAAAATTTCTAATGGTTTCCACTACAAATACCATTACAAATCATCAGCTAACCATTAAAATTATTACCATTACTGGTTCTTAGTGGTATCCACTAGACATACCATGCCACCAATAGAAGGAAACAAATGACCAGTAAAGACCCACAGGGACCGTTATAGTTTCCATTAAAACCAATACAATTCCCATTACAAATACTATGAGGAGTTCAGCAGGGAGCATCGATTCCAGCAGTTAACACACATCGCTAGGGAGAAAATCATATTCTAGCTAATGGTAAATATTGGTTATTTACATGATAGCATCATTCTGTTTAATTCATTATTAATCTATGTAGAGTTAGTCATGTATATCAGCAGTGAACTTTCAGGCATAATGGCGTAACAGTTTTAGAGAAGTAGTAATTAAGTTAACTTAATTTAATCAGTTGAAAACAGAAGTTTTACCTGAGTACATTTAAATGTAGGAACTTTCTGACTTTCACTTTAATACATTTTTGGTGGGGGATTTTTGAGACATTATCTATTACCCCCCCCCACACACACACACTTATCCGGCTAATTAGCAGTTAGGTATCTTAATGTTGGCATTAGAGTCGTGAGCGGAGGCCAAGACTGTGTCAGCACCTTGTCAGAGCTGCAACGAGGAGCGCTGATAAGTTCACATCCTGACACGGTTGACTTACTGTGTGTATGTAATTGGACAGACAACTGGTCATTCAATCATTAATCCTCTTCACATACTTTATTTCTTTCACTATTTACTTCATTGTTTTTCACTGGATAACTGATAACAAAAAAAAAATCCAAAGTATTTGAATTACATAAAACATCAAATGTAGGCAACACGAGTCCTAACAAAAATCTACCTTTAGTGTCTTTTCTCTCCCTGCACACACACACACACACACACACACACACACACACACACACACACACACAACCCCCTGCTGTTGTAATTAAAGGTGTCCTTGACAGTGAGATGGACCGATTTTCACACCCCTGCACCCATGGCTTTTAAAAAAAATTTTTTTTAGCACAACACCCATCCACTTAAACGGCCCAGATAGGGAACCACACACACACATACAGACACACATACAGACACACATACACACCCCAGTTTGTGTGTCGTGAGGAGTCGCTGAAATTCTACTTTCAGAAAGGTGCTAAAGTCTTGATGAGACTTTTGGGGTTTCGCACAGACCGAGAGAATCAAATCTCCCAACATGCTGTGAATTCAGTGTTCTTCTGTGTGTGGTGTGTGGCTTTTATACGAGATCCAGGTTTTGGGGTATTAAAGGTGCACTTTCATTTCTAACTATTCAGACCTTTTCCCCACTTTAGCTCTCCTCTGAAAGACTTAATTATAATTATTATGTTGAATTTACAGTATGTGGTTCCCATTTCCATAATGATCAGTCCGTACAGTTCCGCAAATTTTTTTTTGTGATTATTGCGGCCCAGAATGCTTGATTTAGCTGTATAATTTATATATATATATATATATATATATATATATATATATATATATATATATATATATATATATAATTTTTTTTTTCCCCGAAATTTACAATGCAACTTGTGGAGTTTTTTCCTTTCTCTACTTTTTTTCTACTTGAATTGGTGAAACTGCACTGACTTCCACAGTGATGATTGTTGGTAAATGAGACCTTTTAGCTGTACTCATGTTCGACACCTCATGACACAACATGTGTTGTGGTGATGTCACGTGACGCGAATCTGCGGTAATTTAGAAAAATTTCAAGCTCCTCAGAATATTGTGGCGTTTGCTTGATTTTGTGTTCATTTCCGCGATCGCCAAACTGAACGACTGATCACTAGCAACAACTACTCTAACTTCAACCCTTATCTCCAGTTGCACTCAAAATTATGCAACCCCCATCGCAAATCAGGTTTATTGTCAAAATTGACAGACTTGTAACTGTTTGCAATGACCAAATCGAACAGAAGCAATTGAAATACTTCAACACAACTTTCAGCATTCGAAGTGATGAACTATTTCAATTGCTTTTGTTTGATTTGTTCACTTGGTGTTGAATAATGTTGATTGCATCTGTATTTAAAGGCATGTGTACTGATAACAACTCAGTCCACAACCATACAGCGGGTGATGAATTGATCTGAATCTGCAGCTCCAAACCATAGCCACTGACTATAAACTGCTAACCTATTCGAATAGACGATGATAAATACTCTGTTTTGACTAGAGAGAAGACTAGTTTCTCTCTTTTAGTTAAAAAGATTCAGTGTTTGAGTTTATACATGCAGCTGGTATTTATCTGCATTATATGTGTGCTTTCTTCATCAGAATAAACAAATGGTAAAAACGTGTGTTTATACACACGGAGCGGATCGATGATGACGGACCTGAGACAGGAAGTGGAACTCGGACTCTGTAATCAGACAGCAAACGCCCCAGGCCACAAACCCGACATCTTCAATCCACCCCTACAGCAATCCGACAGGTGAAAAAGTCGATTACGTGTGAAAATAAAATCGAAGACAGTTAATAAAAAAGACTTTATGCCTTTGCCACTTTCCTGTTCACGTTCTCGTCCTCGCCACCTCAACTCATACGCTGTAGACGCAAGAAATAAACAGACTGTGATCACTACAGGGAAGGACACTGGAATTAAAAGTGAAGAAATGGAAAAATTAGAGGTGAAAAGAAAATCTCCACCTCCTCTTCACAGTATACACACACACACACACACACACACATACATAAAACAGCCCAGTTATCAGATTAATTACTGCAGGAGTTCTCGTAACATCTGCTGGAATGTCAGGTCTAGCGGGGGGAGTGAGGGAGCGAGCAAAAGAGGGAAGAAGGGACTGAGGGATTAAGGGAGCGAGGGAGCATGTTGGCCCTAGCGGAGGTGTGAAGGTGCGGGTTAAAATAAGAACAGTGGCGTCTGTTCCAGCGGCTGAGAGGGAGCCACAAATACACTCTGTTCCCTCTTAACACTGCAGCTCTGTGGGTGTATGGAGTGTCTGATTAAGAGAGTAAGCAGCAGAAGTATAGTTCCTGAGTGTGTGTCGCATGTGCTGCCCGCCGTAGGTGGACGAGTAAGTGGTGTGTGTATGTGTGTGTGTGTGCGTGAGAGAGCGAGAGAGGGCGAGAGATAGAGAAAGTAGTGGTATGTCTTTATTATTCAATACTGTCTAGCAGAAAGAGCTGCAAGCTGAGAGCCAATTGGTACTGTGTGTGTTTGAGTGTGCATGCGTGTGAGTGTGTGTGTGTGTGTGTCTGTGGCATATGCCAGATGCTGAACAATGTGTTCTCTGCAATTATCTAGAAATGAAAGTACATCATTTAGAGGATTACAAGTTCTCAGAATATATGACTATTGCACATGGTTCCGTTCACACAGGAAGCTTAAATCAGATTTTCTTGGCCACCGTAACTCGACATTCACACGTTCGGCACGTTCTCCACAGAGAAATCTACAATTCCGCTATCCGGTGTCATCCAGAAGAGGACTGATTCCCTTTTGAGTCCGGTTCCTCTATGGGTTTCTTCCTGATATCGTCTCTGAGAGTTTTCGCCTCTGATTTGGTCATCAGGGATGTAAGATGTGTAAATGTGTAAAGCTGTAACGCTGCTTCGGGACAATGTCTAGTGTTAAAATCACTATACACTATACAAATACAACTGGACTGAAAAGCTTCACGTTGGTAGTTAGATAATTAGCTAAATTTAGCCCATATTGAACTACTTAGCATACACACCATTATGCATGATTACCATAGCAACCAGTGTAGATTTGCGAGAAGTGTGACTGGAATGAACAAACCAATCTGATTTGGTAACCTGACAGTTCTGAGAGTTTTAGGGGGGAAAAAAATGGGTTCAGGAAATAACTGTAAGAGCATTAAAAGCCTATGAACACCATTTCCTGTCCTGTATATAAGAATACAGTATATACGTCTTATCAAGAACGCCGCTTTGGTGTTCGATTGGCCAGTGTTGGTTCTGTCAGTGGAGGGAGTGGGAACGAGGGGGAGTTGTTGCTGTAGTGAATTTACAGGCAGGTAGAGAGCGAGAGAGAAGGCGTGGGCCCGGTGCTTTATGTTTTCGGTAATTAAAACAGCATTAGGCTATTTATTTCCTCTCCCCGTGCGTAGCTGATTGGGCATGAGGGAACGCGGGACTCGCGAAGCCGAGAAGGAGCACAATTACACGCCATCAGCAGACAACATTAACTCGCTAATAGGAACATGGCAATAAAAGTTTATTATTATGGGGGAACGATGATTGCCTGGTTTAAGATAACATTTATAATACTTAGCAACGATCGGAGGAAACAGGCGGGTGCGTGAAAGGAAGACGGAGCGAGGATGCTGCTTTTCTCAGCAATCACTTTGCAATGAAAAAGGAAAGGATGACAGTCTACTCCTGAGAGGTTTGTGCTCATTAGCCATCCTTCCCCATCTCCATTATCTTCTCATCTGCTAATGCAGACCGCAACTTGCTCAAGATGGCTGACCTCCATCCAGCTGCAGGATGGAGAGAGCAATAACCGGTTGTATAATAGCAAATGGGTTTAACGTGTACTTTAGGTACATACTTTAGATAGTCTTTTTCCAGAGTTTCTCTATATGCATCGTTGTTTTAACATTCCTCCCGTCTAATTACACCGAAGACGGGGATCGGTTCATAGGATGAAGAAAGAAACTGTAATAAAGAGGCTAAAGTAGTTGTAGGCACGGCTGAGGAGGTGAGAAATCGAGAGAAAAGGTTAGAAAATTCAGTATGTGCTGGAAGGAGTATGATGGAGAGAGGGATGCGAGAGCTAGGTCTGCTTATGGGCTAAAGGGAGAGTGAGGAGAGAGAGTGAGTCAGAGAGACTGCTAGTGGCCTTCCTTTCTTTGGTATTTTCTTCACGTCTAGGGGATAAATTATTCAGAACCCGGGGAGGCTCTCGCTTCATCGTGTAATGAGAAGGACTCGCATTGATACCAAATATTGCTGTTGGGAAACTATCGATCCGAGAGCTATTTGTTCATAGTTTAGTCTGGAACCGAAGGCTGTCAGCGGCTTTTAATATGAGTGACACTTATGTAGAAAGAAAAAAAAAAATGTAAAAACATCTCAGGGCACACCCCTCTCGCACCTTCCCCTCTCTTTCCCCCTACATGTTCTTTCCAAATTGCTTTAGTCTCTCTGGTAGAAAGAGAGAAGAAGGAGAAGAAAAAAAAGTGAGTAAGTAAGAGGATGGCAGAAGAACGGCGTCAATACGCCTGCGGAGTAAATTAACTGCTGCTGGAAACAGGACAAGTCAGCACAAAGCTTAACCTTTGGTGAAAGGTCACCGTGGAGGAAAAACATGTCAACCGCATACTTCCTGCTAATTATATTATACAAACTTGCTCATGCCAAAGGAGCTAAATTACTAGACAAGGATACTCTTTAGATCGAATCTTTCACCGTGTTAACGTGTCCTACATTAGTTGTACTGTGTGTAAGTGTGCGTGTGGGAGGGGTTAGAGGGGAAGGAGGGCTGCCTTTTCTGTCCTCAGATGAACACTGGCTAATCTGTCATGTTCGCCAAGCTCTGAAAGGCCTGGCCTGGAAAAGCACGGGATGCTTGCTTTGGCCTGGACCTGAGGAAGTCTGGCTTTCCTACGGGTGGAGGCCTCCGCCGAGGGGGCCTGCGGTTCCAACAAGGTGGTCTGATGTCCCTGGCGTATTGGGAATGGAAAATCTGAGCTAAGCAAGCGGGGGGGCATTAGGGGGTACAAATAGTTGGCCAAGTGTAACTCTTTAATATAGCATTAAACCTTTACTTTATTAACACTGGCTAACTGATGGCTGTGTTAAATAATATACACTGCTCTCTCTCTCTCTCTCTCTCTCTCTCTCTCTCTATATATATATATATATAAAATCTGGAAGTGTGGAACCTATGACACACTGAAGTCACTCCACAGGAGATGACGAGCAGCATGCAGCCGCTACCGCGCCACATCAGCGTGAGCCAGCAGGAGACAGTAATAACCTCTCGCTCTGTCTCACTCTCAACCTTCTTCCCTCCATCACAGAAACACCTCTCCTCTCCAACATACACACATCTCCGCAATTACCACATCACTGTGCGTCAGGTAGGTCAAAAAATAAAAGACCGGCGCTACAATTAGAGTCTCAGAGACTCTCATCAGCCAGCGCGGGAGAGAGAAGCGCAAGAAAAGAAAAGAAGGAAAGAATTAGACAGCGAAGGAACGAACACAAAGATTTGGTCGAAGTTTAGGATAATTCCCGCATGCCATCTGAATCAGGTCACTTCGGTTTAAATATGATGTGAACGAGGGCCAATGAGATTTGGGCTTCAAATTTGAATCTGGTGTAGCAACAAGAGCAGAAGGTTTTGTTGGGGAATCTTTATCAAATGGATGAATGCAAATGTTCTCTGTGCAAGTGACGATCCATAGCTGAGGTCCACACAACTGACGTAATGTATACACATCAAAAAACGTGGTCCACAGCAGGATTTATTCATCTCTCGGCACAAAAAAAACTGCAACTCTCTTTTGCTCTTATGAGTAACTTTTTAATCTGTAAAAGTTTAGTCGTGTGTTTTTTTGCTATCTGCTGCCAACAAGACTACTAGAGCTATTACACAGCCCATTTCGCAAATTATCCCCCCCTAAAAAATGAGTGCTGTTTCCTGTTCTATTTTTCACCAATCATCTTAAGCGTTAAATTCTTAAAAACAATACCGGCTTAACCGGATTATTACACTGCAATGATATCTTAGCAAGTGATAATATCTCGAATCTAGTCACGTTTATATACTATTTCTTGCTATAAGATGACAATAAAACAAATATAAGATTATTAAGGCTATTCCGAGAGAATGTTACTATTTTTAAGCGTAACATTTTCTTCTATCTGCCGAGAGAACAACACGTAAAAAGGGGTCTACGTCTCTAAGAAGTCAAATTACCTCTGAGAGTCGATGATCAGCACACCCACATGCCGCACACTCATTAACTGTGTATCACTAGAACATTAGCAAAAAACCCGGATCAAACACGCACAAACAGAACAAACAACAACTACAACAACACACAACTGGCCACTTCAACAAATCAACACAAAACTGTGCGACAAACTATCCACGCTCCACTAGTCTCGGTGCACAAGCGCACGAAGGACATCCACTAACGTACTCAAATAAACATTCTCTTTCACACACACACACACACACACACACACACACACACACACACACGTGGGGGCACTCTTGCGGGTCTCTAATGAAGCCCCAGTTGTGACGGCATGGAGGCGTCTGTGGCTCCGGCGGGATAATTACGCTGCTCCCTCGCAGCTGAGTTTGGCAGATGTAGGGGAGGGGTGCGCTGCGTGCCGTGGCGGCCATAACGAGCGCAGGGGAGCGGAGGTGGGATTCGGCACAGACCCCGCCATCCGCCATTAGCAGCTTGGCACCGTCACAAATGAGTGTTTTTCACCAGAGCACCGGGAAGGGCTGCGAAATTCCAACAAATTCAAGAGAGAGAGCGAGAGAGAGAGAGAGAGAGAGAGAGAGAGAGAGAGTTGTCCAGACAGAGAGAGAGAGAGAGAGAGAGAGAGAGAGAGAGAGAAATCAAAACAAAAGCAGAGAAAGATAGAAGGAGAAGAAAAATGAGAAAGCAAGAGAAAGACAGAGAAGGAAAGAGTGTGTGTGTGTGTGTGTGTGTGTGTGTTGGGTTGTTGGGGGGGTTTGAACCGCCATGACCGGATTTGTCACCTCTCTCAGCACAGGGAACGCAGAACTCGGCACCATGGGAAATTACCAAATCAGAATGCATTGATTTTCTTCAGGGAGGAGGCAGGGGAAAAAAAGAGTGGAGCGAGACGAGAAAGAAAAAAAAGAGAGAGAGAGAGAGAGCTGGAAAACTGACATGGCTGAGAATTAAGTAGGAGATTGCATTAGACCTTTGTATTATAGGGAGCAGAGAGTGGCAGACATTTGTTTTGGGAGAAGGTGGAATAGAGGTGTGTATCGTACACCTCTGGTATACAGGGAACAGGCAAGCAAAGCAAACTCTTACCCCTCCGTGTCTCTGATGCCCTCTCGCCTTTCCCATTTGTCTCTCTTTGTCCTCATACAGTATCTTGTAATTACCCTTGTGTTGCCAAGACAAACCCATATGTTGCACTGTGACAGCAGCTTACTGTTAATGTATGACCATGAATGTGTGTGTGTGTGTGTGTGTCCTCTTAGGTAATACACAGTGTTTCTAGATCTATAAAAACTATTCGTTGTATTCCTGACCAATTTCTTTCAAACTGCAGGTGGACAAGTGGATCCTCCACAAACGGATAAAATGAGCTCTTATTCCCGAGCATGTTCCAAGCTCTCATTCCACTAATGTCCGTGTCTTTCACTTTCACTGTCTCTGTCTCCATCATGGTAAATGATCGATTTCAAGGTGACCCCTGGCTGAATTACGGCAAGTGTTTTGTGTGAGCAGGCGGGCGGCTGCAGCCCGGTCCCAGTAATTAACACCAGCGCCTAATGAAGTCCAGCTGCTCGCCGCGCAGACTGAGCGCCTGCCAAAAGCCAGGAGAGCCCCTGTCAGCCAGCCTCATCCTCCTCTCTCGATCTCTCTTCGGCTCTCTCCATCCCTCGCCCTATCCTTTTCCGAAGGTCAGCCTGCACCGTCAGTGCCCACCCCGTCCAGCCAACCGGTCTCTCTCTCTGTTTCCCTTTACGCCATGGTGAAAACACCGATCCAGCGTTCCCGCTCTCCTTCATGTCCTTTTGTCTCATCCCACGCTCCCTGACAAATCTCCCCCATACCCCTCTGTCCTACTGATATCTCTCCATCTCCATGAGGCTTTGAATATCTCTTGCACCTATCTATCATGCAATTCGTCCTCAGTTCCCAATGTGTTCGCAAAGTTGAAGTCTTTTGACCAGAGGCCAAAATAATGGAATTTGTGCCTGTGCCTGTGTTCAGCATTGAATTTATTTGTGATGTCACACTGTGATGTGATGACACACCCAGGGCTTTAACAATTTCTTTTTTTTTTTAACCTAACCTACTAGGTTTAAATGTGTTGTGGCAGTTGTATACAGTGTTTTACTATCCAAAAAGCTTTAGCTTTTTTACGTTTTTACGTTCTCTGTACCGGCGTTATTGTGGAGAGGTGTGAAATGTTTGCCCAGCAGGGGGCTCACACTCCTCACCCTTCTCATCGCTCTGCTCCTGTTTACACCAGTGCGTTTTCGTTTTAAAACGCATAGCTGTTGCTACGGTTACGCCTGTCATCTACACTACTCCGGCGTTTTCGAGACTTTCGGAAATGCCGAAGACCCCGTTTTAGTTTGAAAACACCGGGCTGGCGTTTACAAAATGAAGATTTTTGAAAACGAAGGCGTGGCTTCATCCACATTCGCCCCCTGATTGGGTCTTCTGGATCATTACGTATCCTTCCCTGATTGGTCAAGCCCCTTCCATATGACCATTACGCTACCGTGATCGTATACACAACAACATGGAGACTGAACCGCAAGCTTTGCTGGCTTTGTTGTTATTCTTAGCAGACATTGTGCAGTTAAATTCTATATTTTATAATACTGCAGCTACCTACTTGCACAAGAGGCAAGCTATGATTAGAGCAATCGAAAACAAATCTCATTTCAAGCAGCGTTAGCCCTACACGGAACGCCGGTTTGCTGTGCCTGCCGGTGAGTAGTATCCAACTTCCTGTTTACACTTGTATGCTCATGCCCAGTGTGCATGAATGGTCACGTGATATGCATTTTCAGTCGTGTAGTGTGGACGGATAATCATTTCTGAAACACAGCGGAAAAGCCAGTGTGGACGAGCATCGCTTTTGTTTTAAAACGCCTTTTTAAAAATAAATGAAAACGCAGTAGTGTAAACAGGGGCAAAGTCTCATATACTCTACACACAGAAACCCAACAGAGTCTTGACTAATCCTCTAACAGAGTCGCGGCAATAAAATAATTGTCATTTGTTTAGACCAGGGGTGTCCAATCTTATCCGGAAAGGGCCGGTGTGGGTGCAGGTTTTCATTCGAACCAAGCAGAAGCCACACCTGAGTCTATTGAAAGCCAAGATCAACTGATTAAACAGGTGGAATCAGGTGTGGCTCCTGCTTGGGTGGAATGAAAACCTGCAGCCACACAGGCCCTTTGCGGATAAGATTGGACACTCCTGGTTGAGACTGACTGAAAATGTCTGATAAGTCGATTTCGAATGGCAGTGTACCGCTAGAAAGGGTTAAAGGGAAACCTTGGATGACCAGTCAGAATCTAGAAGGATGGTATTCGCATCCCACTCTAAGAGAGGAAGAAAGTTGTAGAAATCAGCCAGCAATTACAGCATGAAAAGGAACTTATCATATATCGTCATACACATTCTGGGTGCAGGTTTCACTGGAGATTTGCAATTACTTTCAAAGGTGGAAAAGCGTGACGTTCAAAACTTCCCTCTACGGCTTTGACAGAGCGAAATAAAATAAATGAGATGCCTGGCTTTTGTTTTACAAGCTGGCTCTGAGCAATACACATAAAGCTAATGTTTCATTTTAAACATAGCAATTTTAAAGTCTGACAAAACCAGAGTGTGTCACAGTGTGTAGCTTAAGGGCAAAACTCAGGTTAGATAAGAGTATTGTCTCTCTCCTTTTGCACACATATTCCTTATTCGTTCTTCTTTCACTCCGTCTTTCACTCTTTTAACCCCTGAGCACTCCCTCTCTCCCGGATCAAAGCTGGAAGCTCCTGTCAAGGAGGCACCTCTCTCTACTCCTCAGAGTGCTGCCTTTGAAGACACCGTCCCCAGGTAGCCCCTCTCTACCCACACACGCACACACACACACTCAGATAGGCCTTCACCCTTGTGCTCCCACCCTCCATCAAGAGCGCGTTCTGATTTCTCTGCTCATCTTTCAGAGAGCGCTGATGAACTGTGACATGCACAGGTTCCTCCTACTCACACTTGTGTGTGTGTGTGCGCACACACACACACACACACACAGCTCATGTATAGACTCACAATCACAGCTGATGCTAATTATCAGGTAGGGATTAGAGGGCTTCAGTTGCAGGACAGAACTGCAAAACAGTAACTTGCACTAACTGGCCACTTTAATAGAAATTTATGTATGCGGATGCAGGTCAAGAGCTTTAGTTAATATTTACGTAAAAAATTCTGAAATTTCAGAATTATTTCAGTATTTTCATTCTTTTACTAACATTTTACTCAAGTGGACTCTTTTACATACATAAGATCACACACACACACACACACACACACACACACACACACACACACACACACACACAAACTATTCTCTTTCTAGGAATCCATGAATATATGTCAGTAAAAAATGACATGAAAATAGTTTCATTTGCATTTTAATTTGGCCTATTCTTCCTCCAAAGAGCAGGTTTTGCAGGAGCCAGTTTAACGAGGCTGGAAAAACAGTCTGTCTGCTCTGAAACCTTCCTAGTTAAGCGTAAGCTCCTCGCTCGATGGAACTCCAGCTTTGATCAAGCCGCTGAATAGTTGTAGGGAACACTGACATTTGTCTAATCAGTTCAAATTCAGTTTTAGGTGTAGACAGATGTTTAAATGCTATGCTTGTGGTTTGAGATGCATGCAAAAGAAAAATAATTTTTGTTCAGAAAAGTCTGTAGCTTTCAGAACAATATTGAGAAAAAAACTGTTCAAGTTTCACCATGTGAAAGGTTTACCTATACCACACACATATACATATCTATCTATCTATCTATCTATCTATATATATATATATATATATATATATATATATATATATATATATATATATATATATATATATAATCTATCTATATCTATATATATGAATATATATATATATATGAATATATACAGTTGTGCCAAAGTTTGCATACCCCTTGCAGAATCTGATAAATCTAAATACTGTTAACAAAATAAGAGGAATCATAAAAATCCCATGTTGTTTTTTTTATTTAGTTCTGTCCTGAATAATCTATTTCGCATAACAGATGTTCACATATAGTCCACAAGACAAGATAATAGCTGAATTTATCAAAGTTTTTGAACAGGATGATCAGTGTGAATTGTTACTATTTTGTTTAAAGATCTTTTTTTTTATTTTTATTTAGTACTGCCCTTCAGACACTACATAAGATAGTTACATGTCTCCCATAAGACAAAATACTAACAATTTACACCGATCATCCTGTTCAAAAGTTTACATCCCCCTGGCTCTTACTGTATCGTGTACTAAATAAAAAACAGTACTAAATAAAAAACAACAAGGGATTTTGATGATCAGTCTTGTTTTGTTAACAGTATTAAGATTTAGTAGATTCCGCAAGGGGTATGCAAACTTTTGGGCACAACTGTGTGTGTGTATATATATATATTACATTTATTCATTTACATTTATTCACTTAGCAGACGCTTTTATCCAAAGCGACTTACAAATGAGAAAAGATACAAGCAAAGCGATATATCAAGCAGAGAACAATACAAGAAGTGCTACCATACAAGATCTATTAATTGAATTCCAGAAGAAGCAAAGTGCAGAGTAGAGGTGTAAGTGCAATTTTTAAAAATTTATTTATTTATTTTTTATTATGAGTTGGTTAGGTGTTCATGGAAGAGGTGGGTCTTTAGCTGTTTTTTGAAGATGGTGAGAGATTCTGCGGTCCGGATTGAGATTGAAAGTGCATTCCACCACTGAGGAACAGTTATATATATATAACAGTTATATATATATATATATATATATATATATATATATATATATATAAATATATATATATATATATATATATATATATATATATATATATATATATATATTCATACACTTGCGCTCTTCCTTTTTTTTGTCACATTTTGTTGCTTCCATAGTCAGTTAGTAATCAGATCGCACCCATCATGCCAAACTAACATGCACGCTCCCTTAACGCAGCGTCACATGGGTGAAAGCTCCTTCCACCAGCTGCGACAGATGCTGGCGTCGCTCGAGAAAATAAATTCGGAATACTTAACGAATTAAGCGAGGAGCTAATTGCAGCTGGCCCGCGTTCATTATGGGCACAAAGGCTTGTTTGTCTTTTTAACAATTAACTCGCAGAGCTCGGCAGAGGGAGGAGAGGCTGAGCAGCTCGTGCAGTTGTCCCACCCTCCCCTGCACAGCAGCTGCATCAGACACACCTGGACGGGTCTGGGATGGGGAACAGAGAGGGGCAGGTGCACCGCTACCAAAGCTACCTGAGTTCTCCACACACACACACACCAAGACACCAGCACAACAGCCCACTAAGGCCCCTCTGACTGCAAAATGAGCCACTTGCAAATCAAAACATACCAGGAATAACACACTTGTGCAGAAACATGTGTCTGGTGCACAATTTAGTGGGTCTCTCCTTTCACGTACATCACACACACATACACACACAAACCCAGACACACCTGTACACACATCTACACTGTCTCAGCGGCACTGGCCACTAGTGTGGCTGATTTTCCATTCCCACACCTTTTGGAGGAGGCTCCCCCTGAGCTGTTCTCTTATAGATCTCCAAACAGCTTGTAATTACTTTTAATAAACAGCATAAGAAGCAAATCAAGCGCAAACGTGGCAAAATGAGCTCTCGGGGGGATCAGACGCCACTCAGCCTTGCAAACAAACATTTGGGCAAAACATTTCTACCTCTCTCTCTCTCTCTCTCTCCCTATCTATCTGTTTTCAACATGACATCCTTTGTCGTGGCTACTCCGAGAAAGGAAGAAGAAAAAGTCGAAAAACAGGATGGAGAGAATAGGATAAAAAAAAAACAACACCACATACCTATTGTATATACACATGTATATTATACACACATATGATGGATGGGTGCTGATAATTAAGAGAAACTGACTGTGTAAACAAAATTACTTCAGCCAACCTTTCCTCTAAATAATGGCCTCTTCTCTGCCTTAGTGTTAGCTCCCCATTGCTTTATCCCTCCTTTGGCTCCATCCATCCACTCTAGCAGTATGCCTGCTCTATGATAGCCCCCTGTGCAACCGCGCTTGGCCCCTTGGAAGTTCTGCTTGGCTAGTTCCAGGTGTTATGGTATGTGCATGTGGGGCTCTTCATCTGTTCCCACAGTCACACATTTAGCACACAAAGGAAACCAGTACACCACCAGCAAGCCATTAGACCTGCCGTGCAGCTTTGCAATGCCATTAAACCCCTTTTTGCGTTCATAAACAAAGCACCTGTGCTCACCTGGCTCGACCACTCCCATCTCTCATCCTCGGTTCACTCAAGTCACCCAGTACCACTTTAGTCTTATGTTTTACTCCAGATTATTTGCTGTGATTGGTCGCTAAGATTCTTCTCATGAAGCATGTGCTACTTTCCATAATGTTTAAAGTGGAAAACACTTGAACACTGTGACACAACCAGTGTTTCAGAGCAGAGATATACAGTAGAAAATGGAAACTTTTATTCCACAGATTTCTTTGACACTTGAAGTTACTGTGCATTCAAGTCCTCCTGGGAAGTTCGTATTTACGAGTTGGGAAGTGGTAATCATGACGTCAGCTGTGTTCAAGTCACTTTGGTCGGAGCAAAATGGCAGCGTACCATCTTTTAAATAACTACAAAAAATAAAGCAAGGTTTTTTTTTTTAAAACTGTACTTCCTGAAAATGAAGAGCAAAATCAGGTGTATTTTCCTTGTTAACCAATTTTATGACGCCACTGTCAACTTTATCGTTACATATTATATCTTAATTGTACAATGCTATTATATTTTGTGCACGAAATTAGCTTGTTATATTGTAAATAAAACATAATAAATAAATAAATAAATGAATAAATAAGTAAGTAAATAAATAACTGAAATCAGCTTTTGAGATGAGTAAACTTTCAAATTCAACTGATTTACCGTCAACTACAGACGTTACATCTATTGATTCCACCATGTTTTCTTACTGACATGCCCCCAAACTTGGAAACGCTGTGCTCAAAGAAAATGCAGAGTTTCCTACTTGTAATTACGACTTTGTGGGGGCGCTCACGTGCATAAATACGATCTTCTGACATTCACTTTCAATTCAATTTAATTGTATTCGTATAGCGCTTATTACAATGGACATTGTCTCAAAGCAGCTTTACAGAAATATATGAACACACGATACAGATTTTAAGTGTGTGTATTTATCCTTATTGAGCAAGCCGGTGGCGACGGTGGCAAGGATAAACTCCCTAAGATGTTAGGAGGAAGAAACCTTGAGAGGAACCAGACTCAGAAGGGAACCTGTGCTAATCTGGGTAACAACGGATAGTGTAAAAGTAAAGGAAAGTTCATATGAAGTCTGTTTGTTGAACTAGTCCACTGTTCAAAGGAGACCCGAGTGCAAAACTGCATGTGGTAATAGCAGTCTCAAGGCCATAGACATGAATTGAATGCACCATTAGCGGCACGCGAGACCAAGACATCTTCACACGTTTGCTAACATGCTATGGGAGAACAGTCTGTGGTTGGTCAGATGCAATGTCAGTCAAACCAATTCTTTATACGGAAGGTTCCTGATGAAATATACTAGACTCTCTAATGACAGCTTCAAACGATTATGCAAACTGTCACTACTAGCTTTAGGTGTGGTCTTTTTAGTCAATTTTCATAATTCCTGTCAAATTTTCTTTTAAAGGATTAACCCCACCCCCCACCCCCATTTTTTTTGATAATAAGGGGCAAAGCTGAGCAGCTCTGTTCCAACAAAGTGGTGAAGTTAAATGTAAACTGTATAAATTCAATCACTGTTTTTCTTAGGTATGTTTAACCTCCAATCTGAACACGTTCAAAAATGACAAATAATGAGCGATTGGATTTCAACACAAGTCAGCCGGGTTTTTCGCTTATGTGTGAAGAGTTTGAGACAATTTAAACTTCTTCACTTGCATGTCACTCCACACAACAGAGACATCAGTGGCTGATATTAGTGACACTTGAAAGACTGCTGTACTCTCAGTAAAGGTGTGTGTGTGTGTAGAGTGGAGAGGGCTGCTGTCGTCTATAACCACGTGCACATGGCCCTAGGCTAGACGCAAACACACACATACCACACACACACACACACACTCATACGCCCTCCTGATACTCACACAGGCACTTAGCAGAGTGAGCTATCATCCGCATTATCCACATCCATTGACTTCTAAAGCTTCTTGAGTGCTGCCTCATTAAATCTTCACTGACACAGGGAGGACACACCAGGTCCGTATCACCTGCTGCGCATGTGTCTGCGTGTGTGTGTGTGTGCATGTGCATACAGGATGTTTTTTTCTCTCTGTCCCACTGCCCAGATACAAGCATGAATGACAGCTACACATGGAGCGGTCAGTGATTTCTCCGTGTATACTCCGATATCCGTCATATTGATTCTAAACTCAAATCCTTGAAATTCATCATTTTACAGACATCTGATTTCGACTGACATGGTCTATAGCTTCTGCACACTGTCTCACTGTTCATATAATCACTGAGGTATAACCAATATTGGCATGAATGCACTGTGACATCACCACGGGGTCAAATGGCAGGCTGGTGTGTGATGTTGCCATGGCGACTGGTGCACTTCATGCTTCAGGCATCGGGCTCATTGGGATGAATAAGTAAGAGTCAGGAGTGAGACGTGCCATTAGCAGCAATCTCCAGAGGGCTCTTCTGTTCAGGTGTACATGTGTGTGAGTGTGTCTGTGTGTGTGTGTGTGTGTGTGTGTGTGTGTGTGTGTGTGTGTGTGCGCACTCCCTCATGCCCCTAGCCCCGCCTCATGCAAAAAAAAACAACCACATAGGAGGTGAATGAATGTTTACGTAAAGTGGAAAATGGGAGGTGCATGGATGAATGAAATGAGATGCTTATGTACTTCTCAGCCATTCTCTTACAATTATGAGTGATCTGGACATGCATCACTCTATAGTCCCTCCTCTACACTCTGTGCAGTGTGTGTATGTGTGTGTGCATGTGTTTGTGAGGGGGATTATGGAGAGAGATGGGCGACAAACCTGATGGCAGCTGGGCGGGCTCTCCTGAGGCACATCCGACAGGCAGGGAGGGGTGGAAAGAGAAGGCAGGGTGACAGTTAGTCAGCAGCTCCATGATCATATGGGGGTTAGATGGGGGACATGGTACAGACATGGGGATTATTATGGGGTATGGTGGGAAGGATTCATTCACTTTGAACGTGATGAAGGGTGGTGATGTATCTCA
Organism: Ictalurus furcatus; assembly: GCF_023375685.1. Classification (NCBI taxonomy): domain Eukaryota; kingdom Metazoa; phylum Chordata; class Actinopteri; order Siluriformes; family Ictaluridae; genus Ictalurus; species Ictalurus furcatus. The sequence goes on from NC_071258.1 coordinate 12,379,478, forward strand.
TACATACTTCTCGAAGCTGTGTAGTGTTTAAACAGGTAGGTATGTCTTATACGGATGATGAAATATGCATGGTGATACACTGTATGCATATTAATTACAAATATTCCCTTGAGCTACTCACTTGACCTGCAACGAGCTTAACTAGTTTTCTCGTGGACCCGTTTCGACGATTGAAATAACCTTATTGATAGTTCACACATGGATGCTAGGTGCAAATTGAGTAGCGCTCTTGGAGAAGGTGTTTTAGAATGGATCCCCGCACCCCCTCCACCCCCAAACCAAGCACTTTTTACACGAAGAAGACATGGACTAATGAATCATATCATATTAAACAGGTGGAAAATGTTGTTGATCAGTATGTGAGGTAGCATAAAAGGAAGTGAAATGAAAAATACAAAATTTGACATGATATGAACAAGATTTAAACTGATATCTAATTGTAGCCTAGTATACTATTTTTCATGAATAATCCTAATTGTGTGAATAATTACATTAATCTGCTATCTCTGCAAATTTATGTCAGTTTAGTGAAATCCCAGTGTAGTAGTACAATACAATGCCTGAAAGCACGACTTCTCTACACTTTAAGGTTTTTTTTTAATTAATAATATCATATTTAATATGGAACTTGCCGGAGAAGTGTGGACAATTCATATAATTTTAAGATATATTTATTTATTTAATGTCCTATATACAGTATCGCTGGTCTCAAAACGTACTCCAATATTTGTTGTGTTTATTTACTGTATGTTATGCCAAACAAAAATAGACAAAGAAAGGAATTTCAGAGAGAAATACAGTGGTTGTTAGTCAGCTTGGCTTAATACTGCTCCTGGCTGGAGTGGATATCATGCTACAAAAATCACGTTCGATTCACTTCAATGTTATTTGTATTGTGTTTTAACAATTCATTTTTTTCTACGTAGCTGATGTATGTGAATGTTTCATTTCCCAGTCTAAATAGTTCATAATCGAAACACACTTTTATCTTAAATCTATAAAGTGTGAAAATCACATGGCTATATTTTCAGCATTAATCCCTCCCTGCACGTTTTACCTTTCCAAACGACCCAGACTAACTACTATTTAATGCTGTAAGAAATGAAATATAATGTACGATTAAATGAAAGCATTACAGTATATAAGAGGCTTCCACCAGCCCACATGTATGCTTTTAATTTCTTAACACAGTTTGATCTCTGTGCCAGAGTAATATTATCATAAATACAGTGGTTACTAACAATTGTCTTTCAGTTGTGCTGGATTTAATATAGCTCCTGGCTGGAGTGAATATCATGCTATAATAAAAATCAACTTCAACAGCAGTGCAATTTTATTTGCAGAGCACTTTTAAAAACTGATATTGCCGCTAAGCGGTTTTGCGGAAATCCTAAATATCTCATTTCCCATTCTTTTTTACAAAGGCAAAAATGTTGGACAGTAAGGTGTGCTGTGTATGTGTGAGAGGAATAACGATGACTAACAGACGAGGATTGTTTGCAATAATTCCAATGATGAACTACACAGGGTACATTTCTGTCTATCTGTCTGACTATCAGAGAGGGGCAGAGAGAGAGAGAGAGAGAGAGAGAGAGAGAGAGAGAGAGAGAGAGAGAGAGAGAGAAATACAGACGGACAGAGGGGGGTGAAGAGGCTGACTACAGCTCAATTCACTAATAAAGGCAGATGAAAGTGAGGTTAAACACAATATGCTAATTGAAATGTGTTGGCTGATTAAGGGCGATTGAGAGGCGAGTGGGCGTGCTGTGAGTTCTGGGCGCTGGTGATTAGTGCGGCATTAGTGTCTGCATGCTTTTCCTCATGACGTACAGAACAGCAGTATGGAGAGAGTGTGTGTGCATGTGTGTGTGTGTGTGTGTGTGTGTGTGAGAGAGAGAGAGAGAGAGAGAGAGCGAGAGAGAGAGAGAATGGGGAGGGAGGTGAAATGAGTAAGTCCCTTTCCGTTGCTCCATCCTTTCTCCTTCTGTCCATCCACACACACACACACACGCACACACACACACACACACACACTTCAGCATTCTGCCCACACATTCAAAGAATAGGAAAACTGGAGAAAAACAGCAGAGCCCTGAGGAGCCTATAACGCTCGAACAAACATACCAAAGAGCAGAGGCAGTGAGGCTATGCTGCCTAGCAAAACGGAAACGCTCCAGAACATCTCGCCTTATCACAAGGAATGTCAAGTGCATGTCAAATTCGGAACACAGGAAGCAGCGTAGGCCTCGATCCTCCATGAATTGATTTAGTTGCTCTGTGTTGTTTGTTGCTTTGTTTGCTGCTTGATTTAAAATCTCTCTCTCTCGCTCTCTCTCTCTGTCTTTGTGTGTGGGGGTCTCTCAGGAACACAGCTCCTTTTTTCTGCGGGCTTTATTGTTTTCCGCTGTGCAGCTGCAGACCCTCGGGATGCCCCCTGCAAGTGTGAGAGCACATGAGTGCGGGTGTATGTTTTTGGCTATGAGTGTGTGTATATGTGTGTACTGGTGGATACACGCTCCCCCCACCCCTGCCAGCAGGGTGTGCCACAATACTTGGGGAGGCATCAAGGGGGGGGGGCAGCGTTAAATGGAAGCTAAAATTAAAACCTGAGCATTGGCATGTCTGTGATGTCTACACACACTCACACACACCTTGTGGGGGTAGCCTAGCACAGTCTCGAAGCTCAGCAGGGATCCGCTACATTTAAATAAATATAAACCAACCGAACCTCGCTTAAACTATAAACAATGATCCATATTTAACAAGCACTTAAACAGTCATGTCACGAACATTTATAGCTGAACTCTATTTTTTTGTGTGTCATTCATTCTTCATTTCATCCCTGTTTAAATCTGTAGCCACAATTCCGTTCCCTTCTTTTCCTGTGCTGTTCTCCTGGAGCTTGCAGGTCCTCAGTAAAGCAGGCCTCATAATACAGAGCAGTGCCTTGCTGTCACTCATGGGGGAAATGAAAGGGTCCAAACCGATCCCTTCCATAATTTAGGACGAGGTGGTGGACAGGCTGGAATATTATCAGTCTTATTACTGTGATTATATGCATCTCTTGCCAGGACGGCATAATAAGTGGCACTGGCTTTATGGCATGACACTGAGGGGGTGATCAACCCCAACCCCAGCAGCCTTCTTGACACAAGCCCTAAACCGGACTCTCAAGGATTATGACAGAATAACAAAAAGAGAAAAAAATAAGACACTGGGAGAACAGGTGAAAAGGTTGTCTCAATTCACTAATAAAGGCAAATGAGAGAGTGAGTGAGAGAGAGAGAGAGAGAGAGAGAGAGAGAGCGCACTAAAGATAGGACCTATTTTCATCTTTTTTAGTCATCAACATCCTCAGCATGTGTGATGGATTTAAAACATCTCTGTTTTTGTGAGTGAGGAAATAGAAATCTATCAGGATTAAATTATACAGCGGGAAGTGTCTCGTTTTGAGCAAATCACCCTCCTTTAAGGCACTCCAGCCATGGCTAGAATTACTGAGTACCCCCTCCATAATGCAATCCCATACTGACCTCATATCAGTACACATCTGACACACCAATACTCTTGTTCGCTTTACTGAGACATAATTAACAAGTCACTGAGATGTAGCTGTATTTTAATTAATACAAACAAATCTAATTGTACAAGCGCCATACTGTGTACCTGTCGTGTGTACCTCCGGTTTCCTCCCACTTCCCAAAACATGTCTGTGGGTAGACTGGCTATGTTAAATTGCCCCTAGGTGTGAATGAGTGTGTAAAAACTGTATGTGGGTGTGCATGGGGCCTTGAGATGGACTGAAGTCTTATCTAGGGTGTATTTCTGCTTCAAACACAGTGATCCTGGGATAAGCTCTTGGTCAACCATGACCCTGACCAGTGGTTACTGAAGAAGACTGAATTATCATGCTGGTCCAATCAACAAGCAGAGGAAATAAAAAACTCCCATTCCTTCAGGTTGCCCTGGGGAACAGTGCCCCGGGGATCATGCCCACCTTCTGCACCAGTCACATTAATTTAAAATATTGTTTTTCAACACTCCTGCCCTTCCACTCCAGTAGACCATGGTATCCTTAAACCTGAGCCCAATCAATCCACTCAACTAATTCTTATTCAAACAGCATGCAGTCAAGATACATGAAACTGACAAATGATACCGACAACATTATAGATCTTATTCAGTTCTTGTGGCTGTATGAGTTATTATTTTAGGAGGAGGCTGTACTGTGAGATTGGTACATTTGAATCCCGAACTCAAGGGGGTCTGCCAGTGGAGCAGAGTGACAGCAAAGGAAATGACACAGGCTGCGTGACTGCACAGCAGTGGGGAGATCACAGGTGGAAGAATGAAGAAGAGAGGAGGAGCAGATGTTGCAGGTTTGACTGGTTAAACTGATTGAGATGAGGTGTCATCTCTGCGGTAATGATCATTCAGAGACGAAGAAAGAGCGAGGGTGGGAGAAGGGGGTGGGAGGGTGGTGAGGTATGATCACACCTACACTTTTGGGAGGGGAGTTGTGATGGAGCGACACAGGAAGGTGTATCAGCAAACATGCAAAGAGAGAAAGGTAAAAAAAAAAAAAAAAGGCTGTGTGTGAGTGTGTGGGTGTTATCGGTGTAGGAAATTTGTAAATTATATTTTAGGCTGAGAATGTGTACGGAAATGGGCAGGGATGAAAGGGCAAAGAGAAAGAATGGGGGAAAGGTGCATACACACCTAAACCCACATGTGAGCAGAGAAAAACGGAATAACTGAAAGGTTAACAAAAAAAATGGACCAAATACAATTATTAATACTGATGAACAATGCATTAAGATACAGATTAACAACAGATTCGTTGAAATTGAAAAGGCACGGGAATGAACAAACCCATACTTGCATACTGAATGCGTGATGGTTAATGCCATGACAAGTCATACAAGATCAATATATAGCATTTCATTAAAGTAATGTATTTCCAGAAAAATGGCCTCACATTCTGCAATGTTTAGTAACTCAGCGAAGTGGGTCTTTTTCAACAAAATTGTCTTCAACATGTACTTTGCAATGGTACAATATACTGTAAATTTTGGACAGGCATATGCAAAGAAATGCTGTAGAGCAAATATGCCTCCTAAATAATGAAATGAAATGTTTCTACATTTAAAAAAAAAAATACCATAAAGAGCAGTAAACAGTAGTAAATGAAACAAAGTCAATATCTGGGGTGACAACAAAATAAAAATAATAGTCTCGGGTAGAATTAGTGCAGTTTTATAAGGAAATGAGCTGTAAGTTTTATTGAGCATCTTGCAGAACCAGCCACAGTTCTTCTGGTGACTTTGACTGTCGCACTTGCTTCTTATTTCTGCAGAAAAACCCAGCAGCCTTCATTATGTTTTTTGTCTGAAAAGTGGTCTCTTATGTAACATGCAGCTTTCTTTACTGACATACAAACATTTTTCTGTAACATTTAATTTTGTTATATATGTATGTGTATGTATGTGGGTATATATATATATATATATATATATATATATATATATACAGACACAGTTGTGTTAAAAACTTAGATGAGAAAAAAAGGGCCTGGATTATTAAAGCCATATTATAACCTCAGAAGTCATATATCAAAGCTGACAGATAGTGTAACTTTTTAATGATTGTTTTGTAATCTCTGGCAAAAAGGAGAATGGTGGAGTGAGAGCATGCTGCAGTTAGAGCTCCTCTGTGATCTCGCTGCAATTTTCCGCCAGCTAATGCGATGTCTGATAAAGGTTAATACACTACTCTCTCTTTTATTATGTTATGACGTCAACAAATCTTTGAAGGGGGTGAAAAAATTTATAAAATAAAAAAGAGCACTCAAAATAATCTGCCTCAATTCCATAATTAATCTCCTCCAGCTTTTCTGACAATTACGATGTTAATTAAGCCAAAATTCCCTTCATGGCAGTGGAGAGGCAGGTGATTCTCCTGCCCCTTAACCACAAAGGCCTCTTTACCATGATCAGGGGAAGAGGGTAAAATGAGGGTGGAGCGAATGTAGAATATAGTACCGTCAGGGTTCAGAGGGAGAGTTCTGGGTCTTAGTCAGTACTTGAATGGATTATGTGGTTGAACTGACAGAACATGAAGAGGGTCGGTTTTTAAGACATTCTGGAAGTCACTTCTGGAAGGTTAAGGTTAGAGGGCTGAATAGCTGAGAAATTGGGTAATATAATTAGTCCTACATGCAGTTGTTCCACTTTAGAATGAACTGTTAAGTACTGAGAAGTCACCAAGGCTCAGTGTGTTGTACCATTTCTGATGAAAAATTCCTCAAAGGCCCTGCTCGTTAATCTACACTACAGTCTGCTGCTGCAGCAACTATTACTTAAAGAATAAAAGAACCAACAGAGGAAGCAAATGTTAAGGAACACTGCATCGTTAAACTTCCATGGCTTTGAAAATGTCATCCACCTGGTAAAAATAACTAGACTGACTCAGCACATTACCACCCTAATGTCTCATCAACATAGTTGAACCATTTGCAAAACATAATTAGAACAGGCAAAGAGACTATTTGTGGCTTTGAAGTCGCTGTCTTTTGTTTAATCCTAACCATGTGTCTAATCCTATTAAACATTGTCTTTGGTTACCAATAAGCTGTAGTAGACAATTCGATGGTTGTAAATACTAAATTATGACCCCTGAAATAAAATATGCACACCGTTTAAAAAATAATATCCACAATTTACAGCAATTTCCACAATTTGCAAAAAATAATAATATCCTCTCCATGTAGTGTAATTAGTAATTAGTTGCAATACAGTCAATTAGATAAAGCGTATTTGTAGCCCGCATGTTTTTAAAACAGAAGAAACTACAGAACACACTGCCGGTAATTATACATGATAATATCTAGGATGAAGTGAAGGAGAGAAAACAACAGCTGACCTAATTTTTTGGCCTTTGCAGAAGGAGTGAGACCTGCAGTCCCAGCCTTGGTTGTGTGGTGAAGAGTTACCACAGCAATCAGACCTGCAGCCGCAGCCTCAGCTGCGCACTCAAGTGTTAAACAATGGAACAGCTGTCGAGAGCGACATCTGCGATCCAGAAATAGAGCTGTTCATTTCACCTGTCTGTCTCACACCTGTGTGCAGGGAGTGAGAGGGCTAGGCAGGGCTACGAAAGGAGAGAAGGAGGAGAGCCTGGCGAGCAGTCACATACTCACAACAACGCATGCCCTTTCACACTCACACACACACATACAGACAAAACAAAGGTGTTCACTCACCAATCATATGATTGGCCACGTGGATCTGGATCTCACGTTCTGTTTCAAAGGTCATTTGGCATTTGATACATTGATATGTTTTCTTCTGCAAGACAACACACGGGATAGTAGAACTTAGAACAGTTTATTTTATACATTAAACTTTCACACAGTTTTCCCACTGTATCGTCTTATCAAGATTTTTCCTATCCCTTCCCTTGATCCAAGACAAAGACTGAATTACCTTGGAAATTCATCATCAATATCTAGCAGAATGAAAAGGCTGTACAATGGCACAGCAGGACGACCGCAAAACGCAATTTGGCTCATGCTCATGAATTAACACATCCTTGCTAGCACTCTAAAACTACACACTGAACTATTGCTGCAAAAAATGTTTCTGGCAATATCAAGGATCTAACATTCTACAGACATCTGAGAAAGTCAGTAAAGGCTGAGAAAGACCAAGAATTTTTAACACTTACTTTAGGAACAGGTGAGGCCTCTGCTGCTTTTTTAGCCGCACTGGTTTCTGGGCTCATGTCAGGATGGTCTACCTGAACATGGCTTTCCAGATCCTCCAAGGTCTCAAACTTCACAGCACACTCAGGGCAGCGTAGTCCAGAAGCACCTTTCTCCGCTGGCTCTTGAGGAGTAACAACGCCGCTGGGTGACTGACCATTGGTGCCTCGATTCATGCAGCCAGCACACAGCCCAAAAGGCAGGCCATTGACATCCAACTTGACTAGCTCCTGCTTGTTCTTGAACTCTTTCAGACAGAGGGCACACTTATATAACTTGTGAGCCTGCAGCTGGCCATTGGGGGATGATGAGGCTGAACCTCCTCCCCCACCACTGCCACCTGATGAGGACAGCTTCTGCATGTGGAATGTGCCATGAATCTTCAGCTCCAAAGTGGAAGTGACTGTCTGCATGCACACCACACAGCGGAAACCTGTCAGGGAGTTCCTCAGGTCAGGATGCATCTGGCAGTGTTCAATAAACTCCTCCTCACTTTGGAGGGGCATCTTGCAGATGCGGCAGGTACCTGTGTCCAGGCTCTTGCTGTGGGTGACTTTGTGCTCTGTGAGTGTGAGTAGAGAGGGGAAGCGTTCTCCACAGATGGGGCACATGTAGTGCTTGGCTGGCCCACGGTGAGTTTGGGCATGTTCTCTCAAGCCGTTCTCAGAAAAAAAGGTTCTTGAGCAGACGTTACACTTGTGGTTACCCTTGATGAAGTCAGCCTTCTTTTTGCGGGACCCTGCGTCGTCCTCACCGGGTCTTATATTGTGATCCCGCAGTCGATGGTTTTGGAGTAGGGACTCCATAGTGTATGCTGCACCACAGATGTCACAAGCATACATTGGCTCTGAGGCATCTAGTTCTTCCTCTCCTCCACTGGCTTCATGACTGTTTGCAGTTTCCTGAGCCCCTCCCTTTAGGAGCATGTTTTGCAAGTCAGCCTGTTCTGCCGCTGCAGTTGAACCTCCTCCTCCACGCTTAGAGCTTTGACTCACCCCATTTGGAGTTCCATTCTGACTTCCTCCATTTCCATTGCCATTTCCTCCATCAAACATGCAGTGCTTCTCTCTGAGATGTCTCTCCAGAAGGACAATAGCATGGAAGGCCTTCCCACAGATGCGGCAGTTAAATTTTTTACTGTGTGTAGTGATGTGGCACTGGAGCTCAACCTCTGTACCAAAACTCTCCCCACAGAATATACACTTGCGAGCTTTGCTGGCAACACCTGGCCCAGTGGGTTGACTTAGGTGACTGTGCTTCACATGCATCTGCAGATCGCTCTCCTTGCGAAAGTCCCATGCACATGCTGTGCAGCGGTACATTTTCTTCTCATTGCTGTGTTTGACAGCCAGGTGGACTTGGATGGAGACCTTGGAGTCAAATACCTCCTGACACAATGTGCAGTGGTACAGCACAAAAGTGTGCATGTCCAGCAAGTGCTTTTGCAAATCATCAACAGAAGAGAACTGTTTATCACAGCTCTCACAGACATACTGTGTGGAGGTGGTGGTGTAGTGTATGGTCAAGTGCTGTAGCAGCGACTCCTGAGAGTCAAAGTCCTCTTTGTTGCACTGAGGACAGGACTGTCTCCTCAGCAGTAGTTCCAGGTGGGACTTAAGGTGGGCCTGGAAGCTTTCAAAGCTAGTGAAGCGAAGGTCACACTGGTTGCAGGGATAGTCCCCATTAGCACCTGCAGGAGCAGAATCACCAGCCACTCTGTGGCGTTTTGGAGAGGAGATTTCCACATCAGAAGAAGCAGGACTCAGGTCTGCCACTTTGACTTTGCGCTTGTTGTTGGCCAGTGGGATGTTTTTGTGGTTCTCCTTGATATGTTTAGTGAGCTTGAGTAGGGAACCAAAGATGGGAGAATTGGTGCAATAGGGGCAAGAATACACTTCCATGAAGGACTGTGATGGCTGCAGTACAGGAGACTCCATCTTGGTCACACCACTTGCATTGTTGCAGTGAGTCTGCTGGATGTGTTCAGTAAGCGATGATTCTGTAAGGAACCCCATGGAGCACTGATTACAGAAGAAGGCATGGTTGCCCTCTAGAGTGGTAGAGCCAGCGACTACACCACTCGGCAAGCAGTGAGAAACACGGATGTGCTCTTGCAGGCTATTGATATCAGCAAACATGTCTGGACAGTAGTTGCAGTGAAAGGCAGAAACATTACTGAATTGCAGAAGGGGAAAATTGGATGCGGATCCCCCACTGGATCGATGTGCTTTCCGTACATGCTCATTCAGATTGTACAGAGTTGGCAGGGTGTCCAGACACAGTTGACAGGTGTGGCTTTGCTGAGGTTTGTCTGCATGAATAGTCTTCAGGTGAATCTCCAGAACAGCCAGGCTGTTGAAATCTCTCTTGGAGCAATAAGGGCAACTATATGTCACCTTTCCTGACCAGCCTCCCTCATCATGGTCAGAGGATGGGACTAATTTGCGTCTTCCCTGCGCAGGCTTGAGGGTTGAATCTGGAGTGGATCCTCTTTCAAGTGAGGCACTGGAATCAGGAGTGGCACTGCTCATGGATGCTACACTGCCCAGAACCGGATCAGGACTGGCACTGTGGTTGCTGGAGTCAGGCTGCCGGTGGCTGTCCAGGTGGCAGTAGACATCTTCTACAGATGTAAACTGCTCTGCACACATGGGGCACTTGTGTTTCTTGTTGGCATGTGTTCGATCAATATGGGTGAGCAAGGTGCCTTCATCACTAAAAATCTCTGGACAGTGGATGCACTGTAGTTCAGCACGGTCTGAAAGCTGAGGGTGGCGTGTTAGTACATGCTTCTCTAACTCATCTGTTTGGCTGAAAGTCTCCTCACAGTAATCACACATGTATAGGTCCTGGTCTTGGTCAGCTGCATCACCCGTGGACCCCTCACGCTTGACCTGGTCTTTTTTTGCCATATGTTCCTTGTTTTTCCTATGAGCCTGCATGTGGCTCTGAAGTGAGGATGTGGAGGAGAAGCCCCGCTTGCAAATGCTGCACTTAAAGGGCTTGCTGGAACTATGTGTCTTCAGGTGGATCTTAAGGTGATCACTACGTGAAAAGGCAGCTTCACACTCCTGGCAGCTGTACTTCTTGTCACCGGTGTGCAGCTTGACATGACGGTCACGGCTGCGCTTGTGTTTGAACAGCCGACTGCAGAAGGTGCACTTAAAGGGCAGCTTGTCGCTGTGAATCTGTTCATGGCGCTTCAGGTAGCTGAGACGGCTGAAGGACTTATCGCAGAACTGGCAGGGATAAGGAAGGCCAGAACCTCCTTCCTCCTCCCCCATGCCCAGATCGCAGCAGCCATCCCCTAGCATCTGTGATGGCGATGCCACGTCTTTGCTGGAGGGAGAGGACGCCACCCAGGAGAGCCCTGGGTCATCGTCACCATCTGCAATGCAAAACACAGACAAAATAAAAATTATGAGGGAGAAAACACTATCTACATAGAGGTAAATAAGTAAATAAATCAAATCCCAGAAGTATAGAGAACTAAGGATGAAAATCTATTTTGTATTCTCTTATACTCCATTTGCAAAAAAGATTGTCCCTCTGATTCAGATTTGGGTTTGTGTTGGGTTAAACCTTCTCAAATATGATTACAGAAAACAGAATCAAGTCATTGTAGAGGGTACAATATAATACAATTGAATAAATACAATCTCAACTAGCAACCTTCAAAGGAAAGCAAGGGACAAAGCTCATGACTTATTGAGCAGGCATGTTGCGTGTGCAGAGTCGTACTGTGGCAAGACAATCACTGCCTGTTTGTTTGGTTTATTTTGCTCTCAAAATGTGCACTCTAAATGTGCTGCTAAAAACCTCTGGCATTTCACAACCCCAGATGTTTCCAGAGATGAGCTGGGGTAGCATTCAACTTGCAAGCTATAAACACTTTCATAGACACTGGAACAAAGTCAAAAATGGGGGTGAGGGCTTGGTTTGACATATTTAATGTTTGTTCAATGCCACAAATCTTATTCAATCAACAACAATTAAAAACACGTGAGTGTCTGCATACATTATGTAGGATTTTTGCTGAAAGGCAGCTCAAATAGAATACAGTTTTTGTATTTAAACAAAGCAAGTTTAAATACCCTACAGTACAGCATTTTTTTTTTTTTAAGATTCCACTTATTATTTATGAAATCCATAACTAGTAATTTTCATGAAATATATATCATTCCTGAGCATAGGCAATGTTCTGATGTTGTTCTTTAGGCAATGTTTTTGATGTGGATTATGAACTAAAAAGTATATTTTTTGTCATTGCCAAAGCAAATAGATTTGTGGATGAGTGGGCTGTTATTTTTAAAGTGTCTGTAATTAAATACATGCATGTATCCTCAGTGACAAAACTAAAAAAAGAAAAACCTTTCACCATCCTCCCCCTTTGAGTTCAGTAATACCCCAAAGACTACTAAAACAATGTTGCAAGTTTTGCCCAGGCTTTGAAATGAAAATAAGCAAAACTGTACAAAGAAAAGTGCTTCACATCAGCTTGTATTGTACAAACTGCAAATAATTGTAACTCCATATGGCAATAGTAAGATTTCACTTCCTCTGACTCTCCCCATGCACACAAAAGTGAGCGCAGCAGAATTTGTGGAAAATAAATTCATGTGATGAATTGATTCACTTTAAAATGTAGGCGCGTTGCAGAACAAATATATCTCCATGGGGATTTATGAGTAGAAATTTGTAAACTCATGAATTACACATTTTAAAAATAGAGATATTAGTATCAGACTACAGCTATGAGACACATTCACCATTATGAAAATCAATATATAAAAACATACAGTTAGAAGCTCATATAAAACATCAAAGGGCAGGTAGGAAAGCAAAGAAATACACACATAGATTATGAAATGTGGCGAAATACCAGTAATAGAGTACTAAAATCGAAAAGAAAAAAAACTGCAGCATAGATTTTTGACTTGTGCTCTAGCACTTCTCTTATAGTTTTTGTCACTCACACTCTTGGATTACACTGTAAGACAACCCTTGTGCCTTCTTTTCCAGTCACTATGGTACTCTGCCCCACAAGCTTTGGTGTCCATGTCAATATAAGAGCCATCTCAAAACAACCTAAAACCACTGTGACATAGGAGAGAGAGTGCATTGGTGCCCCCAATGAAAGAGCCCCGAATAAAAGCCCATGAGGGACTTAACTGTGGTGAATTCTTTAGCTACACAATAAGCCTGTGGCCCATGACAGAACAGCCTCTGATCTGGACACTGGAAGTGAAGGAAGGAGAGGGGAGGGATAAGGAGGGGGTTCATACTGACTGACAGGTAAGCCTTCCTGCTGTGGCACAGATACACGTTACCATGGGGCAAGAGATACAAAGGAGCACTTGCTCAAGCACAGGGCTGGAGAAAAGAAAGCAAAAGAGGGAAAGAAACAAGATGAAGTAGGAATAATAGAGACTGAGGAAGACGAGGGAACAAACTCCTGGCACATGTGGTCATTCTGGTGAATTATAAATCTATTAATGCTAATGCAATCCCTCTGACTGCGGGAGAATGTGAGAAATCACTTTTGAGAAAGAGGGAGATTATAGTCATTAAATAGCCTTAATCCTCAGAAGTGTGGCTGTCGGAAAATGGAAGATCACATGGCTTTTAGAGGGCTTTTGTCATCCATCCGCCGGGGGACTTGGCAAGAGCACTAAACAGGGTAAGAAATTTCAATAAAAAGTTGAATTTGAAAAGAAACAGAAAGAGCAAGGGGAGGGCGACAGCCAAAGCCAAGAGCAAGCACAGAACCTCAATCTTCTCCACTGCTCCTTGTCTCACTCCCTTTCCTTTTCGCAGCATTGATGGTCTCCTTCGCTTTTTCTCTGTCTGTTTCTTTCTTTTTCCCTCCCTCTGTCTCCTTCTGTCAGTCCTTCTCTCTTGTTCAGTCTATCTGTCTGCAAACCGTCTTTCATGTTGTGACTCATTACTGAATTATCTAGCTGGCTTGGTGTCATTTCCAGTGGTGCTGGTCTTCGCATTGCTGGCCTGTCCCAGGTGGAGAGAAGGGGCGTAGGACAAAAGGGTGGAGCGAATGAAAAAGGTTGGGGGGGGACACAGATGCACACTCTGATGTCCAGAGGTAGGCTCGCCACCCTGCCTTGAGCCAGAGCCAGTAATTGGGGGACAAGATAACAGAAGAAGCCACCAGCAGCACCTGATTGGTGGCCGCCTCAATAATGGAGGTTTGAGAGCACCGCCCCCTCCTCGTGCACACCCCCATGCCGCCATCAGCCCAGGCCAGAGAAGACCACGTGGGACTAACTAATGGGCTGGCCAATGTGCTGGCATGCAGAGCTGGAAACATGGTGAAATGCTATAATGAAGATGTGCCCAGTCTGATGTCTGTTCTCTCCTCCTTATCAGGAAAGCAGAAGGGGAAAAGTGAAATAAAGTGAGGGAGATCAAGAAATTTAAAGTAATGCAGGGATCCCCTCTGTTTCACACAATATGAGAACCAGCTTGGAGAACACATACTAGAGCATACCAGACTGGTTGGTGTGTTCATTACGGCTTTTACGAAACAATTAGGGGAAAACATCTTTTCAACTGATTTTCTTTACAGAACAATGAATCATTTGAAACATTGTTTAATTTCCTCCAAAGGTTGCTGGTGTTTAGTTATAATCATAAAGTTTAGCACCTGAAACTCATCGCACGTAACATTAGTACTCGGTGCTGTTCTGCATCTGTGGTTGCTGTATTATACATAAGTCTACCAGCATCATAACAACTGCATTTCTAACCGTTTGAAATAAATTATGCAAACAATTCAGTTTAATGAAAAGCACTCTCCCTCACCTGTATGCTGATTCAAATTTCAGCACACCAACCCCCTTTCCATGTCTCTAGTCTGGCATCTTACAATGTTTTTGAGCTAGCTTGGCCATGGCATCTGAATCATTCTTAAATGAGGGAAAATTTGGAAAGAGCCAGAGCCAACAAAATAGCATGCTGCCCTATTAGTCAAAGTAAAATTATGGTAAGATAAACAGTCTGCACATAATAATAGCTGCACAACAAATTCTGAGTGGACTAACTAATCACATCAAATCTATAGATATAGTTTAATGTTTAAAACCAAAAGCATTGAAGAAGATCAAGTACAGGTACAATTATAATACCAAATGTGCAGGTCACAGACACGACAGTGACATTAACATAAAGATTCATTAATACTAATTATGAGCTGGCTTATGTACCATGCAGCCATGTGCGCCAAAGTCATGCAGACACCACAGCCTTGCATTTGAACAGGAAACTCAATATCTGCATCACTTCCCTTCACTTCCTTTCACCTAGTCACATTCCTTAGTGCCTCTCCTCACCCCCACCTTTGAGCCTGGCCCCCTGCCCAGACCTCCACCTTTCCCAGCAGGCCTCTGCTCGGCTCTCAGCCCCTTCCTCCTGGCCCTCTGCCCACTGCCCCGGGCTGGAGAGCTGCACTGTAGGGGGCAGAAAAACAACTTCCACCCCAAGCTCCCACATGGTCACCCAGCATGCCAGTCAGACAAGCCTGGAGCAATGGCCAGGGGAAAGCGACTTTCAAGAGGCACTTTTCTCTCTCTCGCTCTCTCTCTGACTCTTTTCCCTCAACCCTATAGGTGCTTTATGTTTTAACCTCTGCTACCCCCGTTGGTTTGTTTCCACACTGCCATATTCTGACTCTCCCTCATCTTTCTCTTTAGGCAGGTCTCACTCGTTCATGCCTTCCTTCCTTCCTTCCTTGTTTCGTTTCTCTCTAGGCAACAGAACAGTCACAAACAAACATGACAGAGGACAAAACTGGCCTGAAAGTCAGAGAGACACTGTGATATATAAAGAGAAAGAGACGCAGAGAGAGAGACAGGAGGACGCATCACCGCATGGCCAACAGTCCTTTGAGAGCCAAACACCTGTTCTAGGATACTGAAATACAAAAATACTCGAAAATCACACACACACACACACACACACACACACACACACACACACACACAAACTTAAAAATCCACTCACTCCAGTTTTGCTCCTCCATGCTGTTCTACATATTCTTTTAGTCTTTTCGTCCCCCTTGTGAGACCATGCTGACACAATCATGCTGTTCTGCGCCCCTTAGCTTCTCAAGGGAGACAGTCTGCAACGGGCAAACGCACACACACACACACACACATATAGTGCATTTCTACCAGCTCTGCAAATTACCCATAATCTTCCATGTTGCTGCTATTTCCACTGCCGCGTGAGCCATGCTGTACTTAAGTACCCATGCTGAATTTGGTTACCCTTGTTCAGGCACCATGCAAGCTGAGTGGGGACATACAAGTGGAGCTAGAATTAGTGCAGATCATTAATTGATAAAACACATTTGCACAGAATCATCTTTATGAATGTCTCTGGCTGGAATTGCTTCACCATTTTATTTCACCATTGTCTAGATAAGGCAAATGTCAAAAGGCTTCCTATTCTCTTTTTCTGTGCCCTACATATAATATAATGAAGCTGAATGCCCTACCTAGTGCCCTCACAACTTTGTTTTTCAGCCATACACGCATATCGTCTTGCGTTTTTGGCTTTAAAAAAAAATCTCTGTATTTTCCAATAAGAGTTAAAGTATTGTGCTTAGCTGTGTGCTGTGTGAGACTGTGTGCATTAAGTGAAAGTTTGCTAAATATTAAAGTATTGTCCAACATGTGTTTAGGTGCTTCCACTGAAGCAAATTAGCTGTCTTGAGCTTAGTAGTTCACTCGAGAGAAACAATCTTTACAAAAAGATTTACAATCTTTATCTTTTTTGAATTTCAAATAGTAGCAAGTCACCACCCTACAATCTACAGAGAAACTCCTCCTAATTTAGCAGGCATTAATAATGTGATGGGACACACACACACACACACACACACACACACACACACACACACACTTGATTGGGATACAGATAACCCTGGCGTCTAATCTGTTGCCGAAGCTGCGGCAAGCCGTGCTGTTCGGTGGAGCAGCGCTAATACATACACTGCTGTCCACTGATGATCCCTACTTGATAAAGCTGACACACTCCAGTCAGGAGGTCCAGAGGACTCAGTTGGGCACTTCTCCCAGCGGACCCCAAGTGAGAACACACAAATCCTCACATGCTCCTCCTGTCAGTGGACAGGAAATCGGTCAAGGTTCAGAACTGTGGAGGATATTCGGCTACAGACACACTCTAAGACACACACGGAACAGGCGGTCTGTCAGGGGCCTGAGTCCTGGAGGACACAAACACACACACGCTGCCCACAGCCCATATGGAGCAGTTGGCGCCCAAAAGTGTCCAGGCAGCCGGCTTCATTCCCAGGGCAGAAGGTGAAGGGCAGGGGGCCGGAGGCCTGAAGCTGGGGACATAGGGCCAACATCGAATCAGCCCCACAGTCCCCCGGGTCCCCTTCACAGACCCCCCAGCTGAGTGCAGTCAGAATGAGGACATGGTATATGTTGACGCTGACTACCTTAGTACCCTTTCTGATTTGTAATAGTTTCCATAAGCAGAATTCAGTAGCACCTTACATTTACATATTTACATTTATTCATTTAGCTTTTATCCAAAAGCAACTTACAAATGAGGAAATACAAGCAAAGTGATATATCAAGCCAAGAACAATACAAGTAATGCTACTATACAAGATTTTTAATTAAGTTCTAGTAAAGCAAAGTGCTCTGAGTAGAGATGTAAGAGCCAGTGTAGTTATTTATTTATTTATTTATTTATAATATAAATAATGTTGGGGTTGGCAGGTTAGGGGTTAGTTAAGTGCTCACGGAAGCGATGGGTCTTGAGTTGTTTTTTGAAAACACTGACAGATTCTGCAGTCCGGATTGAGGTTAGAAGTTCATTCCACCACTGAGGGACGGTTAGTTTGAAGGTTCTGGAAAGAGTAAGCACTGCTAAGCGTCGGTTGTTAATCGATCGCAGATTGCGTGAGGGAACGTAAGCCTTCAGGAGAGTGTTGAGGTAGGGAGGTGCTGTTCCAGACAAGGTCTTGTACGTTCGCATGAAGGCCTTGAATTTGATGTGGGCAGCTACAGGAAGTCAGTGGAGAGAGATGAAGAGGGGTGTGACATGGGCCCTTTTGGGCTGGTTGAAGACGAGGCGCACTGCTTCATTCTGAATCATCTGAAGGGGTTTGATGGAGCTGGTTGGGAGACCCGGGAGTAATGCATTGCAAGAGCCTGGACTAGTAGCTGTGTAGCCTGTTCAGTGAGATAGGGTCTGATACACCTTGATAGTGCATACTGCCTTTAAGTGTCATTGGAAATATTGGAAATATGCATGTCTTAAAAGTTGCAGGTAAACATTCTCTAAAGCTGTATTTACAAGCTTTGGAAACAATTTTCAGTTCAAGTGTCTGACTTTTTATTATCTTTACTGATTCAATAGTCAGTGGTAGGTCATTCATGATTTCCTTGTACTGCTTTTAGTAGTTGCCAATTAGGCAATAGACACTGGCTCACATTTGTCTGTTAGTTGTCTTATGCACATTATGCCAAATAGATCAAGCCAAAAAAGCTACCATCAGCATTAGCAATGCATTAATTGCACAGAATTAGTCATTACAAATTCACTAGTAGGAAACACGATTACATCAGGAGCATGTTAAGGGAGCATCGACCAGCCATTTTCCATACTACTTATACTATACAGGGTCACAGGGGAGTCTTGAGCCAATCCCAGGGAACACTGGGCACACCCTGGATGGGGTGCCAACACACCGTACCAATCGCACACATATGCACACACTACAGACAATTTAGAGATGCCAATCAACGCATGTCTTCAGACTGGGGGTGTAAACCTGGAGGAAACCCCAGAAGCACGGGAAGAACATGCAAACTCCACGCACACAGACTGAAAGCAGGATTCAAACCCCCAACCCTGGAGGTGCAAGGAAAATGCGCTAAACACTAAGCCACCATGCCCCTCCAAGAGAGCATCAACAAATCGTAATAATGGTTTAATCTATACCATTAGCAGGATGTTGATTTTTATTGATTAAGGTTTCTCAAACGCAGGACCTGTTCTCTGTTTCCTTCCCAAAAACATTACAGCATCAGCAATCTACAGCTATAACAGTGAACGTCTGAAGGACAGAGAAGAGAGGAGGTGAGGTTGCGTGACGACAGGGGCACTGGCAGTGGTTAAGAGGCGTTTGACTCCAATGCAGCACGGTGTGTGTTAGCGGCGGGGGCCTGCACCGTTAAACAGCTGCACATTAATTACATGTGAAGTGTACCAAAACAAGTCTCTCCGCTGCTCCAGCGTCAGCAGGCCAAGACATCTGGCATCTGCTCCCGCTTTCTACCACACATCTTTCTCAGCATCTCCTTCAATCACTCCATCATGCTGTTTCCCATTTTTCTGTGCTCTATCTCGCTTGTTCTCTCCCCCTCTTCTGCCACAAACTGTCCTCTGTCTCTTGTTTACCCTTATCTTATATTCCTTTCATGATTCTCTCATGGAGAGCCTCTGTCTCTCTAGCTCTCATGCCATGCGAGGGTCTCTATGAGTTTTCTCCAGGAGTCAATGGGAAACAGCTGTGTACCAGCCTTGCAGGAAATCAGGGCAGCAACAACCGCACTTACCCCCACCTTCACCTCTCTTAGCCTGAGTGCATGCCCTTGAACATGCAGCACTGAACATGTCTTTGTGCAGTCTCGGAGTAGCGTACACTAGTCTCTCTGATGTGTGCGCGTTCTGGAGCAAAGGCTTTTGGCCGAGATCACAGTCTTGTCTGCCACTTGGCCCTCTTTGATCAAAAAGAAGCTGTAAAGCATCAGGTTAAAGCTCACCTGTTCCCCCTATTAACACTTACTGCTTGTCTGCTCCTGTCCTGGCCTCCTAGCATACACATAAACACACTAAAGCACTGAGCTACAGCCTCGGCCAGTGCGTTTACACCAAATCACAGCCGGCTAGTGAAATGTGAGATGTGGATTGTGTTACATGAAAATGCTTCTACATGCAAACTGACTGAGATTGTTTAATTTACGTTAGTTACACAGAAACATCTGATAATATGTTCTGATGTTGACTCCATAGATTACTGAGTGTGAGGTTTCGTTTAAGGAAATATTCCAGCATCTTTCAACATTTACCTGTCTATAAGATCTGTAGATTGTGAATGTTTACCACAGAATGCTGCCATGGTTCCTCAAAACTCACTTCAAATAAAAGTCGAAAGGTGCTTTAAAATGATGTCAATAAATGTTGTTATTTTACACAACTGCCAAACTGAGTTCAAAACTACAACCATTACTCTTTAACACTAAAGGTTTGACAGTCCCTCTGGGATTTTGCGCTTGCAGAAATGAACGCAAAATCGAGCAAACTGCGATATTCGGAGGAGCTTGCAATTTGTAAAAAAAATTACCGCAGGTTTTCCACAGATTTGGGCCGAGACGCATCATGTGACGTTGTCACAACACGCATTCGGCCAAAGCCCTCTTCGATTCACGTGCGTCGAACATGAGTACAGCTAAAA
Source organism: Ictalurus furcatus (assembly GCF_023375685.1). Lineage (NCBI taxonomy): Eukaryota > Metazoa > Chordata > Actinopteri > Siluriformes > Ictaluridae > Ictalurus > Ictalurus furcatus. Next base: position 12,399,754 of record NC_071258.1, read on the forward strand.
GGTCTCATTTACCAACAAAAATCACTGCAGAAAAACTTTACGTGCAACTGTTCGAAAAAAGTTCACCAATTCAAGTAGTTTCCCGCAAAAAAAGCACAAGTCAGCGTTACAGCGTAAATTTTGAAAAAAAAGCTGCAGCAAAATACAAGCATTTTTGGCCGCAACAATCACAAAGAAAAACTCTACGAAATCCTGTACGGACTGCTTTTAGGATGCAACAAACTTAGCAACAAACTTAGGTCTTAAAAGCCTTTCTTGCTGTAGAGTTTTATTCAGTGTGCATTCATTAAAAAAAAAAAAAAAAAGAAGGTCTATTTAGCACCCTAAACGGTTCTTCAGTTTTTATGTATAAAGTTTCCCTTTCAGAAACAGTGCTCGTAGCAGAACCTTTTTAGGAGGCTGTTATGGATCCATTAGATCCATAAGAACTGTTATGGATCCATTTTGTAATCGCATAGCAGTTGAAAGATTTGTGCTTTTCCAGTATCAGCTATACTCTGAGGCATAACCCATAACCGCAGATTTTTCCCTCTAAAATGCTAGTGTACTCTCTGAAAAGATTAACACAGCTTTCATTTACGAGCGTATTGTAAAAACAAACAGACTAAGCTTTCTCCAAAAAAATGTGCCGCTCATAGACTTCTATTGTAAATGAGTTTCTATTCATTTCTGAGTTTTTTCTCTGTGCATTATTTGCTGTGATAGTAAAAATATAATGATAATAATCAGTCTTCATTAATCACATATACATTACAGTGAAGTTCTTTTTTTCCGGCATATCCCAGAATGTCAGGAAGCTGGGGTCAGACATGATACAGCACTCCTGGAGCAGAGAGGGTTAAGGGCCTTGCTCAAGGGCCCAACAGTTCAAGCTGGGGCTTGAACTCCCAACCTTCCGATCAATAACCCAGCGCCTTAACCGTCAAGCCACCACTGCCCCGTGACATGGGATAGTACTTACGCAATAGATATGGTAGACAGGCGGAAAAATACCGGAGCATTCCTTTAACTTTTGTTTGGGATTAAAATAATAACATTTTAAAATGAGATTGTTGAAAAATTCAGAATCAGAACACGAATTCATGAAATGAATAACACGAGAAGACAGAAGCTGTTCGAAAAATGCAGATGATATCTTATGATAGCTTATAAAATATTACACATGTATTAATGGGGGTGGGGGGCATAGAACTGCAGCACAACTGGACTATTTTAGCAGTAAGAGCAGTACAAAATAAATTAGTTAAAACAGAGACAATTCCCAGTTGACACTGCTTGATGAGTGGTAAGTGCGTGTATGTGTGCGTGTGCGTGTGTGTGGTCTGTAGCCTGGCTCGCTTGGTAGACGGCCACGCTTGTCTCTGACCATCTCTCATTTTTCTGAACTCAATCAGCCAAACCTCATTGTTAAAAATAGTCTGTGTGCCTGCAGGCTGCCACACTACAGGGGGAAGCTAATAGAGAATGTGTCATACTGACTCAAATGTGTGTGTGTGTGTGTGTGTGTGTGTGCTTGTGTGTGTAGTGTGATTCCACACAAACATGCTGTAACACAAAGGTGTGTTATGGCTTTGTGACGGCCATGTTAACAGCCAATTAATAGTGTAACATGGCCCATTTAGTTCAATGCAACAAACGAAAGCACAGCCGGTGTTTTTGAGCTTTTTGCACGGCTTTTTTGCCATAAAAGACACATGGAGAAATTTATACAGGAAATTAATTTGGAGTTACTGTTATTTTAAAGACATATTTGTGCTTTCCTGGTAGTATTGATGACTCATCGTGCACTTTGGGGGTGTATACTGAATGTCCAACTAAATACTCTTCTGCTCCTTTCTGCTGATTATTGATACACTGACTGATTTGAATCGATTCAGGTTGGCATATAAAGATATAAATATATGATAAGCATCTCAGTTTACACAAGCATTTAGTCTGTGTCAAACTCTCAAATAAACATATTCTTCCAAGGTACTGACTCTACAGACCAGTTTCGAGTAACCCACATGACTGAAGCAGGCCATGCAGAAAGTAAACACACGTGCTGCTCATATGCGGTGATGTGATTTATAAACTGTTTAAATAAGAGTGCTTCACAGATTCACAGATCATGTCTTATGTGCCTGAGTTAAGTCCCGTCTAGGACGCCCCCTACAGGAAGATCAGGAGAACTACATATTCTTTGTTTTTTTGTTTTTTCTTTCTGTCTCTCTCTGACAGTGTAAATAAGTCATAAGTCACACAGTCAGTTGGAGAAACAAATCAAGCTGGTATGAGGTGATGGAGGTAAGGTTTAAGAATGAGGGCTTTAAAAACGTTTCCCCGAAGGAGCCACAGGGCCCCTGGAGAGGAGCTACACAGGCAGACAGAGACGTGAAACTTCTGCCCAGACTGGCACCTCGGGAGCCCCTGGCATCTCATGGGAGTCTAGAGCTGTGAGGAACACCTGGACCTGCCATTAATGACACACACACGTACACAAGCCCTGATGGCAATTTTAACCGCACATACACTGACAGACACGCTAACATTCACATAAACACATCACACCTAAAAGTATGAACATATAAATAGTTAAGACACACATGCAATTTTAAGTAAAATAGCATATATGCACACTATAAAGATATACACACACACATTATGGGAAGAAGGAGACACCTGGATGGCAGTATTGAGGAAGGAGAAGATGAGAAGATAATTACTGTGGTATTAAACAGTGCACTCCCCCGGGGGACACCACAGCGCCCAGCCGAGGTTCAAGGACATGTTAAGAGCTCCACCTCGATGCTGTTATTACAGAAGTGTTCATTCCTGTCTCTCTCTATCTCTCCCATACACGGAGAGTGCAAGCTAATCACTGTTATTAATGAAGCACTGTGTTCGTGTGTGTGTGTGTCTCTCTCTCTCTCTTTCTCTCTCTCCTCTTCACACTCACTTGTCAGTCTCACGATTCTGCCACTGGGCAGCTGCCACCCTTGAAATAAACCTGGCCATCCCAATTGTCATCCCAATTCTGACCGCAGGTCACATCTCTGAGAGGTTCTTTGAATGTATTATATTTTGTGTTGTAGGTATTTCCCCCAAACCCCTTCAGTATTCGGAACTACAGAGTAACTTGTGAAGCCAGTACAATATTGTCATTATGTACCAGATATTCTGAAACTATATCCTATACATACTTAGCTTAGTGTGCTCTTGCCTCCTATACCCACGTCTAACAACCTAGACATGCCATAGATCAAGAACGAAAAAGGTCACCTAAGTAAATAAATCAATCAATCAATCTTTTTTTTTTTTCCTTTTTCCTGCAACAAAATGCCACCGGGTCTCCGTTAACAAAAGCTAATCGCATCCATGCCCTGATCAGATGTGAGCTTTCGACAGTGCCGAGCACTATGTGGTGTGGCAATTAGCCCAAAAGAATAGCTGTATCAAACCACTGTGAATAGCAAATCAACAGAGCATTATGCTAACAATGCCATTACCTCGCAAACAAAAAGCGGCCCCAATCCCCCACACATGCGGGAGGCTCTGGATCAATGCCCCGCAGGACGCACGCTAAACAACACGCAGCGCCACCGACAACAGGTGGGGGGCGGCTTACTCACTTTGGTCTGTTTTCATAATTGCGTTATTATTTTGTCGCAAACACCTAGGCTCACCCCGAGACGCTCTGTTACACGCACGCACACAAGCGCCGCTTCTTTCCGCCGTCCTTTCTTTTGCTGTTCAAACGAGAAGGATTTTTTGAAACTCGGGAAGCAATCCTAAACAACAGCACAACCTGAGGAGTGTCCGGCCATTAGCTTTGTGCGCTTCTCCTTCACTCTCGTGCACGTCGGTGGAGAGCTGATAAAGAGCGTGCCACTTTTCAAGGTCAGGGCCACGGCGGGAAAAGAAAGAAAAAAACTAAACAAAAAAAAAAAAACAAAGAATCGCTATAAAGTTTTACACGGCTGTCAACAAAAGGAGCTAACTTCTTCGAAACTTTAATACTAAATGAGGATGGAGGAGGTGGAAAAAAAAGTACAGTCTCTTTGTGTATTAAAGAAAGCACAGTGTTCAAAGAGGTGGGGGGGTCATCCAGGAAAGAAAGGAGCGTCTGAGAAAAGAACCAGAGGACGAGACAAAGGTAGAACGAGCAGGGGGAAAAAAGTGCTCAACATGAAACAGATCAAAGGCTGTGGCTGCGAGAAAGAGAGAGGCCAGGGGGTCCAGTAATTATGGCCCACATCCGCCAAAGCATGGGGCGAAAGAGGACGAGGACGGGGCTTCAGTGGAAAACTTCTCCAGTCCATTGGCTCCTGGGGTTGCCTTTGCACTAGTCTTACACACACACACACACACACACACACACACACACACACAGAACCCAAACCCCCACTGGGCCGTACAAACATTGCCAGATCCCATTCTGGCCCTCCCCCTCCGCCAGCAAGGCCCCAGCCCACGCAGGGAGCTCTCCCGCTGGCCCAAAGGGGGTTGGCTGTCCACTGTGACTGCCCGACAGAAATTAAAAAAAACTTTTGTTGGGAACTTCTGGCATCGCCCCAGGGGCTGTTCTCTGGGAAGGAGAAACTGAGTTGACCTTCACACACACACAGAACTGAAACTACACAAACCCGAGGGCACAAGCGCACACGTGGACCTTCGCATATGCACATACATGAATGTAAGCCATAAATACAAATGCCGGCACACACAGGCATGCACAGCACCACATAATCGGGCTTTCCCGCAGAGTGTGGCGGAGGGCAGGCATGGCAGGAGCAGCAGATCAATGGCGGCTGCTAGCTGCTCGGCCTCAACGGCAGAAAAAAGGATTGCAGAGGGAACGGCCTAAAAGTACAGCCCCATCCCGACTTCAAACGCCACCCCACCTCTACTTTTTAATAACACAGGAGAACTGAAACATGGAAATGGCTTAAAATATGGACATTCAGCAGCTTTCAAGCCTCTCCTCTCCTCCCTCCCCCTGGCTGAGGCCCTAAGCAGCGGGAGCGCCGTGGCCCCTTCTCTAATGGCAGAGCAGTCGCCAAACTCTCCCATTAGACACGAACAATCACAGAACAAGCGAAGCACTTCCAGCAAACAAAATATTCCTCGAGTAGCACTGACTAGTGTTCAACTTTTTTTTCTCTAAATCAATATATGGGTTACACATGAATAGAAAATTAGAAGAAACTATATTATGTTTTGAACATGTAACACACACTCACACACACACACACACACACACACACACCTGTCTGTATTTCTTTCTAAACTGTATCCGAGCTCATTTCCATTTGTCTGCCACACACACACACACACACACACACACACACACACACATGCACTGTAGACAGTCACAGAGGAAGGGCGTGCTTTTGTAGCAGCACACACTCACTCACATGCCCCAAAATTAAATTAATATGAAAAAAATTAAATTAAATCAAACCCCCAAGTGTTTTATTACTTACTAGTGTTTCAAGCTATTAAATACGCTGTATTACTAAAAATTAATAATTAAGGACATACAATGGAGTGTTATTACATAGGGGAAAAACAACCCTTACTTTAAGACTTACAATCTTATTTAATTTGCAGTTACTGTTTTCTTTTACAGGCTGAAAGTGTGCCATGCTTTTACGTGGTGTTACACCTAGTGGACAGTATATGATTTTCATTTTTTTTTTATATCTAGGAATCACACTACAGCTTTATGCAACATTACGCTTGGCCAAAAGGCCAGTAATGTGTAGAAGTTGCACTCGTTTATATGACTACAAAGTAAAAGTATATTGAAATAATATAGCAAGGACTGTGTTTTCTGCAAATGTTTTTATTTTTAATTTACTAATTGTATTTATACCACAATGCTGCTGAATTCTCGATTCTGAATAATAATAGAGTTAAATAGCACTTTTCTAGGCACTCAAAGTGCTTTACAGTGTATGGGGGGAATCTCCTCAACCACCACTAGTGTGTAGCATCTACCTGGATGATGCGACGGCAGCCATAGTGCGCCAGAACGCCCACCACACACCAGTTATTAGTGGAGAGGAGAGAGTGATGCAGCCAATTCAGAGATGGGGATTTTTAGGGGGCCATGATAGATAGGGCCACTGGGGGAATTTCGCCGGGACACCGGGGTTATACCCCTACTCTTTTACAATAAGTGTCCTGGGATTTTTAATAATCACCTCGGTTTAACGTCTCATCCGAAAGACGGTGCTGAAGAAGAAGAAGCTTTTATTTGTAACATATACATTACAGCACAGTGAAAATCTTTTCTTCACATATCCCAGCTTGTTAGGAAGTTGGGGTCAAAGTGCAAGGTCAGCCATGATACCGAGCCCCTGGAGCAAAGAGTGTTGCTCAAGGTTCCTCTTGGAGCTGGGGCTTGAACCCCCGACCTTCTGATCTGACAGTACTTCGGCTGCAAGGCAAATCAAATGTTTATATTACATAATGCGCTCGTTCTAATACATTATCATATTACAGTAATAACATCTTATTTGGCGGCCACGCCACATAAACGCAGTAAAAATGTGACATTTTTTGATATAGCGATGCTTTCTGTAAGGAGGTCCGTTTCAAATTTATGTTAGGAGTCAGATTTAATGCTGTTCATTTACGTTTTCCAACACGGCAAAGTCTGATGGTTTATTGCTGTTAAAATGTAAGTGAGAAAACTTGTTTTGTGGACATTTCATACTGACTACGTTTACTTGCACATCAATAATCCAGTATTAATCAGAATTTGGCAATATTCGAATTAGTACTGAGTCATGCATGTAAACGCCACAATCTGATTACCCGATTCAGATTAAGACAATATTCTTATTTCCATGCCTGGAATATGCCTGTTTTAATTGGTTGCATACAAACACCTTGTGCAGAAAATCCATTGAAAGGAGATATGTGCACATGCTCTGACTACAAGGAATTGTAGGTGCTAACAGATGCTTAATTGTAGACATACTTACAGCAACCATGTATACAGGGATATTCCGATGCCTGTACGCATATAAACATCGTATTCAGAGTATGGCTGCAACCTTAAATGGAGTTTGATGTGCATGTAAACGTAGTCAATGTTAAACATAACTACACAGTAAATGAATAAAATGTATGATTTGTGTCATTTTTTTTTTTTTTTAATCAGCGTTTCCTGTGGTATAAGAGGAATAAAAGTCCTCATGCCATGCTGTTATAGCAAAGGAATCAACTTCAAAATGGTAAAGACCTCACACCACAGCAATGTGTTTAATTTGATACTTTGCTTATATAGTTGTTTACTTTGTTTATATGTAATTTGCTTATATCGAACAACCGCAGTTATTATATTTTTACAAACACAATGCGATTATGCATCAATTTTGGCCCCGCCCAACACATGGTCAATATTGTTTCTCTGTTCCCACCTCCTTCCTTGAGATTTCCACTCACACTACTGACAATTTGGAAATGCCAGTCCAAATTTTCCCAGTCCACATGTCTTTGGACTGGGGAGGAAACCTGAGTACCCAGAGGAAACCCCTGAAGCATGGGGAGAACATGAAATCCCCACGGGCACAGGGTGGAGGCACGATTTGAACCCCCGACTGGGAGCTGCGAGGCAAACGTGCTAACCACTAACCCCATGTGACTACAGTATCAGCGAAAATGCAGTATATTGTGTTAAATGAGTGTCCAGTCCAAAAAAAGGCAGAAGACAGGATGGATGACAAACCACTTGCCTAAGGTGATGTGTGGCCCTCTAATGTTTCTCTCAATCAATCAATTAATCAATCACACACACACTCTCTCTCTCTCTCTCTCTCTCACACACACACAGTCTCTCTTGCCTTTCCTCTTAGCTCTTCTTAACTTTCTCACACAGTGCCAGTGTGTGTGTTCTGGTGGATTATTAGTCCTCTCCCTGAGTCTGCGATCCACACCGACCCCTTATCAGGCATACACCAGTCAGCCCTGAGCCCCTGCAGCTGTCAGAGTCCTGTCCTCACACACACACACACACACACGAATCCACACTCTCCCCTGGTCCCTCTCCTCCACACCCCCTTCCCACTTTATCTACTCGCTCACAGGCCGCACACTTTGGCAGCATAAGGAGGGGTGAGTATCTCTCTCTCTCTCTCTCTCTCTCTCTCTCTCCTTCAGTCCCTCCTCCATCAGCAGCAGTTCCAGGCCGCCCTGGGAATGGAGCATGGAAAGCGGCCTGCACATTGCTGTGCCACGTCCCGGGGGAGTTCATTACTCGAGTAGGGCGCTCCCACCAGCCAGTCAGAGATCAGGCCCGCCACGGCCTCGCTGCGCTCCAACGGAGACGCTCTCATTATGTGCCACGAAAAAGAAGGAAAGAGAGACAGGGGGCGCAAAATGATAAAAGTGAAAGAAAAGGAACGGAAGAGAAAGAGAACGGGAAGAGACTTGGTGAGGGTGTTCCAACAGGCGAATTTAAAGAAGAGGTCGTCGGACACCCTCCCCTCCCCGCCCCCCCACCCCCAACTCTCCACCCCAACAAAAAAGGGCCTTCTGACTTATTCAGTGTGTTTTCCAGTCTGCACCCAAATGAACAGCAGGTTTAAATATTTCACACCGGCTGGTGGCACGGCGGCGCATCGGCGCTCGGAAGAACAGCAGAAGGATGCTCCAGATCTTTAACCCCAATACACAGGCCTTCCACTTTGAACACTCAACCCCCATCACTCACTCTCTTTCTCTCCCTCTCTCTCTCTCTCTCCCCAGGGAGGCTCCTGTATCGCAGTCTCAGTCGAATCAATGCACATTCACCTACACCAATTCCCTTCCCCAGTTATCCTTCTCGCCTCCATATTGCCGCTCATTTCACATCCTTCCTCTCTTTATATATCCATCCGTCCCTCTCTCACTTTTTCTCACTTTCGGTCTCGGCGGGTTTCTCTCTTGACCCGTCCAGGATGCAGAGGATTCCGATCAGGCAGTTACACTGGACAGCTATTTCTAGGGACAAAGGACAGGCAGAGGAAGTGGGAGAGGGGAACAAAGACTGCTCCTGACACCCAGGGGAGCAACCAGCCACATCACTGACGTCAGACTGTGTGTAGATGTGTGCGTGTGTGTGTGTGCGTGTGTGTGTGTGTGTGTGCGTGTGTGTGTGCGAGAGAGAGGCCTGTAATGGGTGTATGAGAGTCTGCCTGAGGCTGGTCCAGGTCCCTGAGGGGAGCCCTCCACATGGGAAGATGCAGAACAGAATAGAGGCTCTCTCTTATATGCACTCTCTCTTTCTTTCTCTCTCCTCTACTCTCTCTCTCTCTCTCACACACACACACACACACACACGCACTAGTGGCACTGCTCTATCACCTCCTACCGCTCCCTTCAGTCACTCTTTATGCACACAATAAATAGGCCATGACACAACTGAATTCACTCTCTCTCTCTCTCTCTCTCTCTATTTCTTGCCCTTTTCTACTGTCTACTGTAAATGAAAGCTAACATAGACACAATTAAAGCTTCTCTCTCTCACACACACACACACACACACACACACACACCACTTTAAACAGCACAAAAAGGACTCAAGGTCCCTCAAAGAGACTACTTCACACTACAGGCGTAAGAGTGTTTATGTGAGGGTGACTGATTGAGTGTGTGTGTGTGTGTGTGTGTGTGTGTATGCACGTGTCTGTTTGGACGTGAATCTGGTGTGTGCATAAGAGCAAGTGTGATTGTGGTGATGTGTGTAGGTCTTTTTGTGTGGTTAATGGACTCTGGAGTGCATGTTCGTACGTGTGTGTACGTGTGTGTGTGTGTGTGAGAGTGTGTGTGTACGTAAAGGAGGCATGGCAAGGCTCTTTGAAAAGAGTGTGGAGGCAGACAGCCTTGCGCGCTTTTTCTCGGCGTGTGTGTCCCAGGGGTAGTGCTTTTCCCTGACATTTCACTTGACAAAGGCAAGCCACACCTGAGCGCAGGGTTAAAACTATTATAACAGCTCTCCCCCTGGCACTCTGCCCTTTGCCTCTGCTGCAGTGTGTGTGTGTGTGTGTGTGTGTGTGTGTGTGAGAGAGAGAGAGAGAAAGAGAGAGAGAGAGAGAGAGAGAGAGAGAGAGAGAGAGAGAGAGCTCTAGGCCTCTTGAGTGTGAAAAAGTAGAAGTATAAGGTGGCTACCGGTTCCAGTGTGTGTGTTTGTGTATCTGTTGTTTCAGTAAAATGGAGTCGTGTTAACACACCTGATCACTCACCGCATTCACTGCTTACACTTTCTCTCGTACATTTCTTTACACAACACTTTTAATTGGGATACATTTCTCCTTATTAGACTGACTTTACGACCAAAAAGCCAGATTTTCTTTCTTCTCAGCTCTTTAAAGGTGTGTTCACTAATATTCACCAATCAGGACAAGGAGGCGTCTCTATGTGCCTGTCAATTATGCTCCCGCTCTTACACTATCTGGATATGTGGATGTGTTTTGGGGCGTGGCTTTGGATGGAACTAGCGCTGCATTCGACTTAACTCAGAAGTGTGAATTACGAAAATAACATTGACCATGTTCACCTTTTGTTAGCAACAAAGCTGTGAAGAGCGATGTATATTTTCCTCCTTGAAACTGCGAACTTTAGAGCTGATTTTATACATTTAACAAGCAAATATGTCTGTATGTTGATTGAGCTAATGAAAATACTAGAGTATACAGCATAAATCATTAAAAGGTAAGAAATGCTACTTTGCTTTCTGTTGATGTTGTGAGCAGCCATGTTGATTTGACTTCACTTGCTGAATACGGAGCTGAGGAAACGGTCCCGAGTTCCTAAGTAGGAATTCCGCGTTGAAGGGGGGTGATTTATTCTGGTTTTTCCTAGTTGTAAGTTGATTGCACATTTTAATTTGATTAGCGTTCCTAAACGTTTGATTCACTTGTTTATTCTCTGGCTTTGATATTTTTTAATATACTCTGTAATGTTAAGTTTTGACTACTAAGATGGATGAATTGATATTAAGCAGCTCTCTGATGCCATACGTCACGTCAGATAATAGGTACTGTATATAATTTTAGCTATATGAGCTAGGAAAACGCAAACTCTGGGAAAAGCTGCTAGCTGCTAGCATTAGCCTTGTCACCTAGCTAGTAAGACGAGAATGCCAGGTGCATTGTTGCCATTCTTTAATGGCTGATCAGTGTTTGTACATATTGTACAGTGTAATGGATCTATAAATACATAAGTCTGAATTCATTTAGTCTCTATTTGTTGATGCTGAGTCGTTTGATGTTCTTGAATTTATTGTAATTGTATCTGTGTAACAAGTGTAACATGCTCCATGAGTACTTTTTCTTGATGTACTTCCTCACTCCTACTAGTAAGTGCTTGTTTAGATGTTTACCTTTGCTTTTAGCTACGTAACAGTCATAAGGACCGGTACTTTTACTTTTAATGAGATATTTATCTGCTCGCCTCATTGCTATGATATGACTATAGTAGTTAAAACAGCAGTGCATACTGATGGCTAGGCCTTCCTGATCCCCGCACACTCCCAGCTCTACCCTCAACCACACTGTGGCCTGCTCAGCCTGCTATAGGGGTCCAGTGAGGGATGAACGGACACACCAAGGAGCCACGCACATAATGCAGGGTCTAGGGAGCGCAAGAGAGAGAGAAAGAATGAAAGAGAGCAGGAGGCCTGGGCCAAGCTCGACAGGAGGGAAGGAGGGAGCGAAAGGAAAGAAATGGAGGGAGAAAAGAAACCACAGGACAGCTGGAGGGAGAGAGCGAGAGAGAGAAATAGAGAGAAGGAGGACAGATTAAGGGGGGAGTATGGCTCTATAGGGCGGCAATGGAGAGAAGGAATATTGGCTTTTATTCATCAAATATGTCTACAATCTAATCTGAGCTTAAAGTGAGGATCCACAAATTTCACTGTATTGATCAGTTCCATATCTGGCACAGCTGTACGATTCAAATCACTGTGTGCACACAGGGCAGAGGCGGGATTCGAACCCAGTACTTTGTTTTGAATCCTGTAATATGAATCAATAAGCATTATAATCAAACTTGGATGCTTTCTTACTCTCATTCTCTGTTTCATTCATTCATTCATTAACAATCAAGGTTTAGGATTTTATTCCCTTCTCTCTACATGTGTAATAATGTCTTATTGCATTTTATAATTGTGTCAGGTGAGCTTCCTAACAACCCCTTCTTTGTGACAGAGTGTTAGAGCAGATTTATCACAGAGTCTAGCACTGGTAATACATTTTGGTGTTCAGAAAAAAAAAAAAGAGAGGAAATATCAGGTTTTTGATAAGTACTGTGCGCATACGCGCACACATCCGGTGAAATGTATTTTTGTATTTCTTTGATTCTGTGTCCTAACTTCTTGGCTGTAGCCGGAATGCTTTTTAGGAGTTTTAGCATTACTGATTAAAAACAATAGGATCTTAAAAAGAATGGTGTAATATTATTACGGGAATAGAGGTCACAATATTGGACTGTGAGTGTACAAATCTTTCAGAAGAGAGCAGATAAGAGCAGATCTGTTCACAGCATCAGCAGCTTCCAGTGGTCAGGAATTTCCTTTTCTTTACTTGACTTACTCAAATCCTACATGATGTTCACGTTGAAGTATTATGACCACAGTCCTTGTCAAATATCCCTCGCAACATTTCATAATCCATTTTGAAGCAGTTGACTCATACCGTGTCATACTTTTATTAGCTTCACCTGCACAAATTATGGTGTGTGTTACGTAAATAATAAAGCGAAAGGTGCTGGTGACTCTTGATGTTTGACAGTTTCAGTAGGTACATCACTTTCTGTTCTTCCTGAAGCCTGAGAGAGGGAGAAAGAGAAGGAGAGCACCGAGGGAAGCCGTCAGAGGGGCGCAGGAATCCAAGGGAACATGCTGTTCCTCATTATTGCTGCTTTTCATAAAGGGACTGGTGACAGCTCTATTCTGCAACACTCAGGGTCACCGGGGTCACGTCGGGCGTCGAGGTCACATTCTCACATACCACTCAGCACTCAGACTAATAGAGGGTCACACACACTTGTTACCACACTTTTATGTCTCTACTACTTTATATGTGGTCTATTAATAACACTAACAAGCCCTACATTAGGGTTAGATATTTAATCCGAAATAAGAAGTTCCTCCAATATTAATCTTCAAATCTGCCTATTTAAAAAGACAAGGCTAATTACAGGAACTCTTTGCCAGGAACTCTCAACCGCAAAAAAAAAAGTTGCAGTCGCACAACACTCAATTTCGCTGAGCAGATGATTAAATTGGCTCGTGTTTGGACTTTTTGGCCTGAGCTGATGGATTCTATTCGACCAGCAGCCTCCACTGCTGAGTTTTACATCATAACTGGTGCTGCCATTGAACTGCTGAATCACCTGTCCTTCTCCACCCACACAGCGGACAAAAGAAAGCACCCTGGCCAAAATAAACCCCCGAACGAATGGTGGCTTTTAAATAGTGGACAAACACACAACATCGCACCCACACAATCACTTAACGAGACTATTGACTGGAGACGTTAAGCCGAGCAGACCATTTCAAAACACCAGTTTCCGTAATAAATTAGGCCTATATCTGAGCCACAGTCTGATAGAGAGGTGTGAGGGAATTATGCTCAAAGCATAATGCGAAAGAACTGGCGATAGAGAAAAAAAAATTCTCTAACCAACTTGCTTGGATATGAAGATGTATGACCAAAGCTTGTGCCATGCATGAATTATGCATACAGATATAGATAGGAAAGTAAATGTGTAATTGTGTACTTTTATTATCAGGGCATTCATTCATAGGTACACATAGTCTTCTTCAAGGCAATGAATACAAATGAGTATGGTAGCTTTCTTTCCCCTTTCCGAAGACTACGCGAAAGAAACGTGTGTGGATATTCCAACAGATTTCTGCGCTTTTTTTTTTCCCGGGCATACACAGACAGCCCAAATATTTACTCTCCCTTCTTACGGCTGTGAGCTCAACACAAGAGCACATGTGGTAGGGAGAGTGAGAGAGAGAGTGTGTGTGTGCGCGTGTGAGAGATAGAGACCGAGAGAGAGAGAGAGAGAAAGGGGAGGGGGGGAATTACATTTTTAATCGGCTGATTTTTCCCTCTGAGCAGGCAAGATGAATACAAGGAGTCTGCCGCCAACACACACACTCTCACGTAGACACACTCCTTTCTTGTGTCCTTTGGCAAATTCTTCTATTCCACTCTTGCATGAAGCACACACACACACACACACACACACACACACAAAGTGAGTGAGAGAGGAAAGGAGAAGAGAGCAAGGGAGAAAAGTGGAAAGAAGTGAAGAGAAGAGGAGGGGAGGAAAGAGGAAGAGAAGAGAAGAGAAAACGTCCCCACTGAGTTTTTCTCCCTTCCTGGCGCGAGCGAGGCCCCCGTCGAGTCCCTGTGTAATTTGCAGTGCCTCAGAATTCAGGTATTAATAAAGCCCCCATGGGGAACTGCACACAATATAACCCTACATTTTCAGGCATTATGAAAGGACGCCCCCAGGGGTCTTTGGCTCAAATTTCTGAAATGCAGGCATTGTAAAAAAAAAAAAAAAAAGAAAAAAAAAGTCACCCCAGGGGAGTCTCTCTGCAATAGAAATCTGCTGAATTCAAAGCATTTTCTCAGTCCTGGTGGGAACCATTACTCCCTCTGGAAGCGCTTTTTTCCCCCCTCACTTTTTTTTTTTTTTAACAAAACATGTGTTGCTGACATGTTGACAGATTGCTCAGTGAAGTGTTTAGGTGCATGCACAAGCCGGGTCTCTGCAGAGACAGAGCCCCGCTCCCTGGCAGAGAGACTCTCAACGCTTCCCAAACTGGTGCCATCCATATTTCATAACAGGGGAGCGCAGGCAGGAAACTAGGGCTGGGTGAGAGAGAGAGAGAGAGAGAGAGAGAGAGAGAGAGAGAGCGGTGGGGGGGCATGAGATGAGAAGAGAAAGAAAAGAGAGAGGTAAAGAAAAACAAGGAGAGACATGAAGTGTGGAAAAGAGGAGTCACCGTGCGTATGGAGAGCGAAAGAAAAGTAGGAGAAAAAGAAAGAGACAGAGACCACAACAGAAAACGAGAGAGTGAGGGAGAGAACTTCATCGTGAAAAATGAACCCTGTGATGAAAAATGACTTCCAGTGTGCTCCGAAACAACCCTCCCCTGTCTCACCCCCTCCCTTTCTCTCTCTCCCTCTCTCTATCCCTCTCTCTCTCCCTCCATGCTGTGACCCACCCCCCCTCATCTCTCTCTCTCTCTCTCCTACAGAGGCAGGGCTCTTTGCTCTCCCTGGAAAACCTGAGTTTACAACCAGCTGTGACTGCATTTGTATCTGTGCCAAGGGCTTAGTGGAGGAATCTTCAGGCCACCCTCCGGCTCCAAGAGAGGGAGAGGAAAATGAGCGAGGGATAAAAAAAAGAAAGACAGAAAGAAGGGAGACATGTGGGAGGACCAACACACAAAGCGGCAGACACACATTCAGAGAGCATGCTTAGATTCATTTCTGCAAACAAATGCACTCTCGCTCACCGCCCCCCCCGCCCCCCCAACACACGCACACACACACACACACAGCTCCCACGGTACTGAAGACAGACACATAACACAATAATCACAGCACTGAATGTATTCACATGATGCATTTTCATAAGCAAAAGCAGAACTATAACAAACACTTCCTAATGAATTGAATGAGCACATGACAATTACAGATCACACACACATACACACACACACACACACATTATAAAAGACAATAGAAAACACTACTGTCTGAGCAGAAACAATACATCCAGGGTTCCTGCTCTCTTTCTCTGTGATGCTGGATCAAGTTGCAGCTCTTTCTCCTCACCTCATCTTTCCTCCTCCTTCTCTTAGCCTCTCTCTCTCTCCCTTTCTCTCTCTGTTACTCTCTCTCTCTCTCTCTCTCTCACTCTCTCTCCATGTCTCTCTCTCTCTCTCTCTCTCTCTCTCTAGATGGATGAAGGGAGGAAAAGTGATCTGTGGCTTTAATAAGAGTCGTGGCCTCACAGGATTCAGCTGCCACTCTGACGACAGGCACGAGCTCTTGGAGCAGTGGGGGGTTGTGGGGAGGATTAGAAGTACAGACAGGAGTGTGATGTGGAGGCCAAATCCGGTGTAGAAAAGAAAGAGAATTTGTGTGTGTGTGTGTGTGTGTGTGTGTGTGTGTGTGTGTGTGTGTGTGTATGTGTGTGTGTGTGTGTGGATATCATGGCAAATTTGATCACCATAAACCATACACCACACACACTTGAGCACATCATTACTAGTGAGCATTATTGCTAACAGTAACAAGTAACAGTTTAGATGCTAAAATCTACTACTGTTCCTGATGTTTAATTTTCTCACAATGTAGTCAATTCGGATTTCTAACCACTAAAAGCTAGAAGTTGTCTCTGCATTGCTCCAAATATACAGTGTCATAATTCAGCTGAAAGCACTTGTTAAGCAGTAACCTAGCTAGGAATTTGACATTTTAGCTTAGAAGGTTTGAAGTTTAGATATTTTAGCTTAGCAGAATGTTTTAGATTAGCAGGACATTTTAGCTTCCATCCATCCATCCATCCATCTTCTATACCACTTATCCTTCAGGGTTGTGGGGAACCTGGAGACCCATGGGCACAAAGCAGGGTACACCCTGGGCAGGGCACAATCACATACACATTCACACATCCATTCATACACTATAGACACTTTGGACATGCCAATCAGCCTACCATGCATGTCTTTGGACTGGGAGAGGAAACCGGAGTACCCGGAGGAAACCCCCGCAGCACGGGGAGAACATGCAAGCTCCGCACACACAGTGCATCGACAGGAATTGAACCCCCTAAGCCACCATGTGCCCCTATGTTTTAGCCTATCAGAACATTAGATTTGCAGAATGCTTGAGGTTAGCAGGATATTTTAGCTTAGCATAAGGTTTTAGCTTATCAGAACATTTTAGCTTAGCAGAATGTTTTAGGTTAACAGGACAATGCAGCTTAGCAGAATGCTTTAGTTTATCAGCACATTCGATCTGCATAATGTTTTAGGTTAGCATAGCACTTTAGCTTAGCAGAAGGTTTAAGTTTATCAGAACATTAGATCTGCATAATGTTTGAGGTTAGCAGAGCACTTTAGCTTAGCAGAAGGGTTGAGGTTAGCAGAAGGTTTGAGGTTAGCATGACATTTTAGCCAAGCAGAAGGTTTGCGGTTAGCAGAATATTTTAGCTGAGCAGATTTTTTTTTAGCTTTATCTACTGTAGGAACTTTTGGTTCCAACAATGTTCAAATTGTATTTTTGGGGGGTGTTTTAAGAACATTTTATATAATGTTTCAAAACAGCTTTGCTGTACCATTTTTAATTAGTAGGAACATTAGCACAAACATTTCCATAATGCTTTTTGTGCCTAACACTGTGTGAGCAGATGTTTAGAACAGTGCAGGAACCGTATTTCTGGAACGTTGCCGGTCAATCTTCTGATGAACTGTTGATTCTATAAATTCTATAATGTTCCCTGTTGGCTAGGAAATTTGTTTGGTATCCTTGAGCTAGTAGAAATCAGCAGCTGGTTCGTGACTGAAAAACTATGGCATTATTGATATTCAAACACTATCAGTGGTGATGGAATGCTTCTTTTTCCTTCCGTTTCATTGTTTTCTTTTCTTTTTTTCCAAATCTGATACTACTGTTTTTGCTAGTACAATGTTAGCATGTTTCGTGAAAGTGTCTTCAGGTACCGCAATATGATATTTTTGCCATATCACTCTTCCTGTGTGTGTGCGTGTGTGTGTGCGTGTGTGTGTTTTTGAGGAAGAACCCAAGGGAAAACGAACTATGCAGTGACCCAGCCAAGAATACACTCCCCTCTGTTACTTATAGATACCCAGACACACACACACACACACATAGCATTCAAACATGAGCAGGCACACAGCTGTAAAACCTGAGGGCTTGTGATTAGCACATAAGACAGGAAACAAACAGAAATACTGTGTTGCCATCAGCTTAATAGGATGTAAAATTGTTTAACAGATATGTGTGAAAGTGTGTGCTATGACAAGTGTGGTTCTGAATGGCAGCTCAGCACAGAGGAGAGCTCCAGTTTCTCTTTCTCACTTCTCTCTCTCTCTCTTTATCTGTGTGTGAGAGGTAAGAGTGTGTGCAGGAGAGCTATTCCTGCTGACTGAGCCATCCCTTCACTCTCTCACTCTCTCGCTCTTTCTCTCTCTCCCCTCCCCACCCCCACCCTCTAGAGATCTGGCTGTTCCCTTCTGTCTTGTGAAGGCGGGTTAATTAGCACTCGCCTCCTATTTGTATCTGACAGGCGGAGTACCCGCCTTCCTCCTGACTGACAGCTCTCCCGTTTACACACAACCACCTCTCTCTTCTCCTCCTCCCCATTCTGTACACATCATCTCTGTCTCTCGCTCGCTCACTTCCTCCCTCAGTCTCTCAACACTTGTGACCTTTATTTCACATGGAGACAAGTGTATACACACACACACACACACACACACACACACACACATACATACACCTTTTGTAACATGTTACCTGGTGACAATAGTGAAAGAGGGCAAAGCTCAAAGGCTGTCCACTGACAAGAGAGCAGTCCAGCTGTTACGCAGATGTGATGGTACAGCGCGTATATTGGTTAGGACTTCAGGAGGGATTTACACATTCAAGTAATCGTCAAGATGATTAGGAACCTAAAATAATCAATCAATCAATCATCACTAGTGGGCCAGTCTCACGGGGTAAAAGCCTGCATCCACGCCATGTCGTAATAACCGTAATTACGAGATTCCGACTTGTAAAAAGCGGTCCTGGTAGAACTCGTAATTACAACTTGTAAACTAGGAATATTCGGAGAGTGCCGACTTGTACCACCTGACCGCTGCAGTGTCATGTGGAAACACTCAAAATGCTGGCGGCTTCAGTCTAAAATCCAGTTTTGCAGTTGTCTCATAATATTTCTGTGTAATAATTTGTATAATTGACTATTATTAATGTCTTAATAATGCAAATAATTAATCCGAAAATAAACGAAAGACATACAAAACAGTTGAAAGTAATTTTGCAGCTGTCAACAACATCATCTCTCATGGATTCATTTAATTCCGAGTCTGAGGAGGTGAACAGCTCCGAGTAGAACATCCAGGTTGTCACCTAGTAATTATGGTAATTCCTACATGGCGTGAATGCAGCCAAATATCATATAGTGCCTTCAGGTACACTTCCATTTTAACTCAATCTGAATCATACACGAGTCTTATATATATCCTTTTTGGTTTCTTTAAACATAACCTGCCATCTCGAATGTTTTCATATTGTTCAATAGCAGCATGAAACTCCAGAGAAATGAATTCAAATCACACACTTTTTATATTCTATTTGAGCACAGAGTCTTTAAGGTAACAAACACTCACAAGTAACCAACCACCTTCCCAACTTTAAGCGTTTCCTTCTCTCAAGTTGAACTGACTCTGCCACACATACATGTATTAGTTTTATTGCTTCACATGATACACATTGTCTCATCGGTAGCACTGACAAAGCTCACAACACGATGCGGACGCAAGCTTGCATGGCGCATCTGGTGTGAATTTGAGATAACTCTTAGCTGCCTTTTATTTTTCACAATTACATATTTCACACCCTGCCAATTGCTGTGTCTGCTGAGAGTGTGAAACATAAGTTTCAGAAAGCAGGTCAATGAACTTTGTTAGACACGATAGTGTTGAGTGTCTGGTAAAACAGAAATGAAATCTAGAACTCTAGTGTTGCAGTGGGACAGGGAGGACAAACAAATTTGCTCATGGATTTGCTGTCAATGGAGAAAAATGGAGACAATTAGTGAGCACTGACTCATTTTGCTTTTTAGACTCCAACAGTGACTACGTTGACATGGACAGTAGTAATCTAATTATGGACCTTATTCTGAATAAGACAATATCCTGATTAAGGTGTTTACATGAGTCGCTTTTAGAATATTCCTTTCATGTTCGCGTTTTACATGTTATAGAACACAGATCGATTAACGGTACACGTCATTACGTCCCCACGCCACACCGTCCGACGTTCCCTCCAGAATTACACGTATCAACATACAGTCCATCTTCGTTATGGGACCGTATACAGTTTTGGGTGTTTCATTTTTATTTTTAAGAAAGCTTCAAGTGCAGATCATTATTTGACATGCTGTACGTGCAAACAGACGACTGCTTGAAGCCGTGGGCTGTGTCCGAAACCTCGTACTTACCTACTATATAGCAGGTAAATACGCAAAATGCGGTGAAAACTCCCACACGATGTTAATAGTGTGATTAATGTGTACATGTCTAAAATGCACTTCGGTAATGCGACTAAAACATGAATACTCCACACGTCTTAATTCGATTTGTGTTTACTTCGAGTATGACTTTAGCCGGATTAAGGTCATCAATAATCGTTGTTTACGTGATAGTTTCTTAATCAGAGTATCGTCTTAATCGGGTTAATATTGGATTATTTTTGTCCATGTAAACGTACTGATAGTGTTATAGGTTTTCTTAGCGTTGATCAATTATCAACGGTTTTAACAACGCGGATGCTACAACTGAGAGGATACGAGTTTGTTAAAAGGCGAAAACTAGGCATAACATTTGAAGTCTTTGCAAATATTTCTGCCACATTCAGTAGATATAAATGTTTGAACTTATATTTCCACTATTAATATCTAAACACTATTTGACAATATTTTTGAGGGAACTATGCAAACTGAAACCTAGTATACAAAAGGTCTTGTATGTCAAATTTTGAAGAGTAAGAGTAAGACTTTGCCACTTTTTATTTGATTCAAATTGCCGCCTCACAGCTCCAGAATCCCGGCTTCGATCCTGAGCCCAGGTTACTGTCTCTTTAACATGTTCTCCCTGTGTCTGCAAGGTTTCTTCCGGGTTCTCCAGTTTCCTCCTGCCTACCAAAAACATGCCAGTAGATGGAACGGCAACGCTGAAGGCTTGAATGTGTGTGTGCCGGTGCCCTGTAATGGACTGTTGTCCCATGAAGGGTGTATTCCCGCCTCACACCCAGTGTTCCCTGAATCCATTGTGAGCAAAATAAGTTGGTAACTGAAGATGAATGAGTCCCACTAGAATATGAATCCTGAAGCTTGTTTAATTTTTTCCTTATTTAATTGCAATAATGGAATGGGAAAAGTCCTAAAATGCTGTTTTTTTTACAAAAATAAAATAGACCCTCTAACTGTTCAAAAACATTTGGCTGGCAGTGTAGTACAAACACATACACAGTGCACCAACACGACCTACACAGTCAGTCTGACTGCTGAGGTGCTAGAAGGCTCTAAGCAGAGCTGCTATGGCATAACCTTGGACCTTCTTTCCTCCGGACCATGGGGGTTAACGGGGCCTGAGTTCCTGCCCTGGGCAGCCTGCTGGGTGGGGGCAGGGGGCAGATGGGGAGAGGGGTCAGCTGCACATGGTCACAGAGGAATTGAGAGATGCTGAGAGGGGGAGATAGGGAAAGAGTGGGCGGTTAACAGCCGGAGCCCAACCATGGCCGGTCTTGGGGCACTGGAGCGGAGCAGCGAATGTTCTCCATTTGATCTGAGCTTTTTTTCCAAGCACTCCTTGGGGAACCAGTGCTCCAGATTCCTCCTGCTGTAGAGATTCCCCCCAGACTCGGCCCACACTGCACGCACACGCACACACACACTCACACACACACACCCTATCGTGTGTGTCTGTGCATTACACCCACCCACACAACTATATCATACAAATATGCACTCACAAACATCTTAATAAGTACAGAGACATGTATACATGTACAGTACAAGATGACACTAAATTCCATCAGATGTAAACACACAGATAGCAACGAGGCAAAAAGAAACCCATTCGTTACACGCTATCAAATTTTCAGACCATGCATCTAGTATCTCTCTCTCTCTCTCTCTCTCTCTCTCTTGCACACTCACATGTGCAAATGGTGTAGAGCAGTAACTGAGCACTAGTCAGGGTTAAAGCTCTCAGTGCAGTGGGAGCCCAAATGGTCATAAAATACCGCCAGACATGAAAGTAGGACTAGAAGAAGGCTGACAAAAGTGATAGAGAAAGAAGACATAAAAGAAACGTATCACGTATCACACACACATTATGGGATTTCAAGCTATAATCCTATGCTCATGTAATATTGTTTGGAATTTGATTTCATTTTGTGGTGTGTTTGCTTTTGGAGAATATGACCACACTGACTGCCAAGTGATCACAATAATAATTCTAAAGCAAAAGGGAGTTTATGTTGGTGCCGTGTTATTGGCTAGGCTCACTATAGTGCCAAGGGAGCCAAAAACATGACCCTCCTCATAAAATATGACAAAAATGGCCTCCAATCTTATCCGCACAAACACTCGCTCACAAAATGGCGTGTTTGTCCCCTATCTGATGCGGTTGCGGTTCAGCGTGTGGCTCTCCCTCACTAGGCAGCCTCCCTGTGGTATGCAGAGAATGTAAAAGGATTTGCCAGTGAGTGTTTTTTAATTTACCGCTCTTTTGAATAATAATAAAAAAAAGGCAGGATCTTGCATGTGTGTGCGTGTGTGTATCTGTTTGGGAAGAGTAGGGGGGGGAGAACGACGCAGGTAGAGATGTGATCCCCTAGCCACTGCTCTGGATTATTCCGCAATCTCTAGCACTCCCCCCCCATGGGAAGCTCTGTTTTATCATTTCATTTTGTTTCTCTCCTTCGTTTTTCCCCCCTCTGCTAAGCAACACGTAGCTCGCTGACGGCTGGGGAGCAGGCAGCGTGTCTCATATTCAGGGCCTTGATTTCATTACGCCACCGCCAGACAGGCAAACGGGGTGGGGAAGAGCGGAGGCCTGTGTCACGCCATATTATTTCCCACCAGAAACACATTCCCGCTATTCGGCGGCTTCGCCGGGGCCGCTAACGCTCCACACGACTGCTTTCACGTCATGTCCATGACTAAATGGCTTTTCAATCAAAGCCTGATTGAATGTTTTAAATAAAAGGGAAAAAAATCCTTTTTTTTTTTGTTTTGTTATAAATCTTGCTGTTAGGCCATCAAATTGCACTCTTTTCTCTCTCTTTCTGTGTCTCTCTCTTTTACCCCCACCATGCATGCTTTCTCCTCGTTAAGGAGAGGCCCTTGATTAATCTGCAAGGAAGCAGATGCCCCTGCAGGGCCGCTTTCAGCGTTTCATTAATTACCGCGATTGTAATAACGGGCATTGTCTTTGTGTACAGCGTGTTAGCTTTAAAACACCACTCTCCTGTGGGACACCACTGACTCCAGAACAGCCTAGAGAAGTCACTCCACCACATACACACGACACACACACACACACCTCTCCAGTGGAGAAGCCACTATGAACTATTACACTGACATGTTGACACAAATGGTGGAGAGAGATAAGAGTCAGGCTGGAATAGAAGATGCGGTCTGACTGAGACGGCAGGCTCGAGCGCAGACACACACCGTCTACATTCACTGACTGTAATGGCTTAAGATGAACATGGCAGCCCCTGTAGTGAGAGCATGTGAGAGAGACGCGCTCTCTGAACAGTTCATGAAACACACACTCAGTCGGACAGTCTGAACGATTGAACGGTTTTGTGCTGTAGCTTCTAAAATGTAAATCATTTATTTTTTTTTTCACATTTAGAAAGGCTTGTTGTCAAACTGGGAGCGAAAAAAAAAAACCATATCAAAATGTGTGATTTAATCTGTGTAGCAAAGGGTTTGAATTTATTTTGCTGCCAGGAACACTTTCCAGGGAAAAAAAGAAAAAAAAGAAAATCCACACACCCCATTACAATCACATTTATCTATATCTATCCAGCGATCTATATATCAATCACTAAGACTGTTAAATCGTGAATCCGAACCTAAACCTGCTAAATGTAGATTTGAGACAATTTGACCATATTAATAGCACTTTAACTAGTAATTGCAAATTGCAGTTTGATTAAAGTTGACCTTATTTTTCTTAGTTTTAAATGATTGACATTTCCTGTAAGAAAAACATTAGTCTGTCAACTTCATATCACTTATCAATTAGGCTTGCAACTACAATCAATTAATTACAACCACAACATAAAGTTTAACAGTAGTGGACGGTGATCTTCTCACAAGCTCCACGTCAGTAATAATGTCTCTAAAACATAAATAAACCAGGCTACGTTTTTCAGACTTTTTTTTTCTTTTGGAGAGCTTAGAGATCAGAAAAGGTGACCGGGGACCTGAGGTGATGTGTGTGTACCTGCAGGACAGTGGTTAGTCCGGTGCTCCGTCAGGTCAGCCAGGCACTCAAAGTCCTGTTGGCAGTTATCACAAGTGAAGATGGACTCGTCGTCCAGATCCTCCTCTCCCGCTCGCTCGTCGTGGCTGGTCACACTGTGCTCGCCGTCTTCGCCACCGGTCCGCTCTTTCCCGTCAGAGTCTCGTTCAGGCACGGCTGCTTTCGCACCGACGCACACACACATACACGGCAAAAAGACAGAACAGAACTGCATTAGCACCAATCAACTTTTGGGGCTTAAAGAGGAACCAACAAAATAAAACGTTCTAGAACAATCTGTCATGGAACCCATTGCTGAAGCAAATCTAACACACCTCACATGATCACAATAATAAATAAAACACTGTCTGTTAATGCGTTATAGATTTTAGGAAATTAAATGTTTGTCAGTGGAAACATGCTGTATTTTTCATTCTGCATTAGTGGTTATGGTGTGCTACTGTATGTATAACCAATCTGCTAGCTCTGCTCCCAAAATACTATTACTTCTGATTTGGTATAAATCTCCACTTGTTCACACGTGAAACATCCCACTGAAACCTTTACCAAAAGGAATTAAAGCAAAAACAGACTTGAAATAGACTTGAACTGGAAAAAAAGAAGAAGAAAGAAACCTCGCATACACTTGCTCACAGCTCCAATATCCACCATGCCTAAATCGTTTTACTTTATTGATGACAAATGAATAAAAGTATTTCTGTCTGCATTATTGGTTTTAAGAAATTAAATGTTTGCGCAGGTTGAAAAATGAAACATCACAACACCAACCAACTAGACTGGTTTGTTTTTTTAATGCTTTATGTTGTCATTCTGCGTTAGTGTTTGTATTGAGCCACCGTACACATCTAGCTCTGCACCAGAATACTATTAGTTCAGGTTAGTACCAATCTTAAGCAGGTACTAAAACCCAGCCACTGAACCAGTTGGTTGG